>NW_020292163.1:93404-164729 GCF_003184845.1 Aspergillus ibericus CBS 121593
CCCCCCTCCCCTCCCCCTTCGACAACAACCCTAACACGACACAGCTCTTCGCTGGCGCAATCATGTACGACTCCACCAACATCGCCCAAACCCTGGTTACCTACAACGCCGCCTACCAAACCCTCCTCGACACCGACACCCCTCCTCCCCAACTAACTGTCCAACAAATCGCCTTCAACTCCCCCCACGGCCGCATCTTCGGAGTCATCTTCACCTGGAGCGGTCCCGACCTAGAGGAAGGACACCGCTGGAGCGAGAAAATCGCCTCCCTTGCCCCGGTCATTATGAATACTGTCGCCCCTACGACTATCCCCGAGTGGTTCGCGGGGAATGGAGCCCTGGTTCCGAAATCGATGTATGGAGCGCCCGCGACGTATAATGTGCGGAGGATTACGACTGCGTTGGCGGAGGTGATTGGGCGGTATTTGGAGATTATGCCGGATAATCCGGGGACGATGTTATCGATTCATCAGGCGAGGGGGGTGGCCGTCGGGGAGGAGGGGCGGTCGGTCTTTGCGGCCAGGGAGCCCCATTATATGTTGGAGATTGTGGGCTTCGTGACGGGGGAGACCGGGAGAGAAGGGTCGGAGGACTGGGCGGAGGGTATGGCGAGGGAGGTGAGGGAGTTGGATGAGGGGAATTTGTTGTCGACGGCGTATCTCTCGTTGATGAAGACGGAGGGGGTGGATGCGGAGGAGGTGCTGAAGCGGGCGTATGGGGAGAAGGCGGGCTTGGTGAGGCAGTTGAAAAGGAGGGTTGATCCGGAGAATGTCTTTGCCTTGACGGTGCCGCGGTTGAAGTAGATGCTTGCTCGAAGATGCAGGTTTGTGTGTGGAGTGAATGATATACTATCATTCGAGGGAGTATTGTGGAGAGGCCAGATGCTTAAATCGAAGGGTCATCAGACTTAGTTATGGGGATCTAACAGAGAACATCTTATTGATTCACTACCGTCACAAAGACGCATAGTCCTGACTTGGCTCTGCGCCGGTACTGGCATCTTGATTAATATAATCATCACATCCGTCTATTACTGCCCATCACGAACGCCAGATGCATGCATGATGATCAAGTATCCAACACATCCGCAATCGCCCCCAGTGCATCCCCAATCCGTCTCACTATATCAAACACATGAATCCCACTCGAGATCTCTGCCCACAGTCGCGCCGTCGTCGCCGCCAACCGCATGATATTCTCCGCCTCGTTGGCACCCGCCTCCAATTCGTCCTGGAGGTGCGTCTCTTGCACTAAATACCGCGCCATCGTGAGCAGTTTCTGCTCGTCGGCGCGGAGACACCCCATCCCTCCCGCTGCCACGGCAGTCGAAAGCGTCTGCATCCACCGCATGAGGAGAAAGGCACATTCGATGTGGCAGATCGAGTGCTGCACGCTCCAGTGGAGGGTTTGGGTCCGGGCAACATACGGAATCCCCACGCGCACCGGGATGCTGAGGGCGTGGATGCATTGTAGGATGGCGCGGTCGAGGGACGGCGAACGGGTGAGCTGGTCCAGAGGGGCGTCCCGGATAAGGGAAGCGATGCGGGTGGAGTCGCTGGAGAGGAGTTCGTGGCAGAGCCCCGAGTGGCAGTTCAGTCGGATGTAAGCTAGTCGAAGCAGCGCGGTGGCGTTGAATCCGAGGGGCCCTTTCGGCGAGTACGGATCCAGGGTGGATTCCCAGGTCGCTTCCCACGAGCACTGCCAGCACTTGAGGGCCGTTTCGATGGTTTCCAGCACCGGAGGCCGTATCGAGGACCCGGCTTGACGTTCAAAGTAGATGCGCTGGACCAGACCGTGGATGAGGAGGTAGTTGGAAAACGGTGCGATGAGGCCGTCGGTCGTAATGTCTTGTCCGTGGAAGAGTTTGTTGAGGGTGGCTGTGAATGGGCGTTCTTGCAGGTTGGACACGGCGCAATGACGCTCCCACGCGGCGGATGAAGCGGCCTTCCATTCCGCCTCGCAGGATGGCAGGCAGAGAGCGACTTCGCTCGTCAGGATCTGCGGCGGGACATTAAAATAAATCGAGTGGAGGTTGAACAGGATGTATGCCACCAGCAAGGTGCGCCGTCGCTGTTGGTGTGCTACCCACTCCAGCCAGCTCAGATTCCCCCGGTCGCAATGATCCGTCTCCTGGATCCCCAGTCCCCGCACGAGGGCCGCCAGCTGACTGCTCATTGCCAGGCTGTCCGGCACTAGGACTTCATCACTCCAGGCACTCATTGCCATGAGCACGATCAGGGCCTGTGTGCGTTGCAGCTGGACGGTAGCCTCCCGGTCAACGGCAGGACTTTTAGCAGGGGTGCCAGGTTCGTGCGAGTTTCCGGAATAACGAGAGGCAGACTTCACAGATGGGGGTGACCGGCGTGCTAGTTGACCGACCAGAGTCCGACGGCGATCGTGGGCATTGTGGTCCATCAGCGACCGTGCAGCAATCCATAACTGGTGGCCCTTGTGGTGCTCGAAACGCTGCAACGCACCAACTGCTGCCAGCGACAGGAGCAGCTCCAGCTCAATGGCCTCCGGGCGGAATGTGGGAACATGGAGGAACGGCAGATGGTCATGGAATCCTCGGAAGTAGCCTTCTAGATAGCGGACGAGGGCACACCGGGATGGTAGCGAAAAGTCTACCAAAGCTGACTTCTTTTCAGCGACCTTTTCCATGATTCTTTTGTAGGCTTGAGCGGACACTGCCCACGCGCACCCGGCGGTGTCAAGTTGTGCCTCGAGTCCGGTCTTGTGAAGCTGGTCGTCCATAGACGGTATCCGCCGTTGCGTTTGGTTCTGCGGGGCAACGAGATACCCAGGATAGTCCGCTACCTCGTCCTCGAAGCGACTGGGCCCATGCGGTCCGGCTGGCGTTGGAGGCTGCCATAGGGGCTGAGGGTCTGGTTGCCTCTGTGCGGGAAACTGCTCCAGGAGATGGGAGAGGGAGATGTCTGTGTCTAAGAACTGCGAGGGGATGAAGTCGGGGAACGAAAACGCAAAGTTATCACATAGGAGGTCTGGACCGAGAGGCACCCCCGACAGGCCCACCGGAGCGTATTGATCGATAGTGGGGAGCGGGTGTGATCTGTCGAACACTTGAGGACTACAGTCTGGTAACTGCGTCGGAGAGGGCAAGACCGGTGCGGAGATGCCCTGAGTTCCGAGGCTGGCGGATGCGTGTAGGATTGACTGGCCGGGGTGTAGTTGACTGGTCGAAAAAGAGCTAGATTGTGGATTCGAGGCCAGCCTCCCTGCGGGCGCTTCTACCCTGGAATCACAACGTGACAGTCGGACATGGCGACTGAGGAGGTCCCTGCGATGCCTTAGTTTAGTGATGAAGAGAGATGGCACTACTTACTGCCTGGAAAAAGACCGACCACAAGGACATGTAAACGGCTTCTCCTGGGTGTCTGAGAACAGTCAGGCTTATATAACAAGGCCATGGGTGACGGCATGGAACTTACGGGTCCGTTCATGTCGCTGCAGGTGCTCCAACCGTCGGAAATCTTTTCCACAGAACTGACAGGGCGGGACGTGTGATTTAGGCCTTCCTCTCGCCATGGCGACGGTGGATGGATATGATGATGGGGATGCCAGGAATTGGGGAAGAATTGGGGGAGGAAATCGGAGAAGAAATCGGGGAAGGAATCGAAGATTAGTCAGCGGCCAACCACACTCACCAGGAATATAGCTTCAGATCTGCTGCGTTGTCTGGCATCGTTCTACCACTGTTCCGTCTTACTTTGCATCACTGTCATGGTGCAGCACTGTGGTCGTAACTGAGATATGGATCGGTTGAGCTCAGCACAGCTGATTCTTCCAAGTACGGCTCATCACTCCGATCGTGAGCATTGTTTAATGTCTACATGGGATGGCCCCAACATGCCAACTATCGGTGCCTTAGAATCCACACGTATCTTCGGCCATAGTGGTAACTTCCAGTCCATCAATATCTACACGATAATCTAACTATTGGAAGAAATCATGTTCATCCGGACTTTGTTTCCATATGTTGGAGAAGAAAGTCTGCATCAATTTCTACCCCAACCCCGGATCACAACCATTTCACGCAACTGCAATCGAACACTCTGGAATTCTAATTTATGAATAGCGATGCTAAATCTACTATCAGAGAGCTCCATCACGCGACGTCATCGAGGACATACAGTTGGGGTAAATTACTTGACTGCCCGCATATATATTCGACCCGTTCCCCGTCTATCAAACTGTCAACCGTGTTGAACCACATCCATTATTCTAATCAAACTACTCCGTACTAAGCACTGCAACATGTCTTCCCAAACCGTCCTCCATCTCCCCTCCCGCGAGTCCTGGACCAATCTCACGGAATCCCAAGAACCCATCCCAACCGCCGGCAAGCACGAAGTTCTCATCAAAATCCGCAGCGTGGCCCTCAACTTCCGGGACATCGCCATCTCCACCGGCCATTATCCCTTCCCCGTCAAAGAGCAAGTCGTGCCGGGCTCCGATGCAGCAGGTGACATTGTTAATGTGGGTGAAGGGGTGTCCGATCTGCAGGAAGGTGACAAGGTCATGGTGGCTTTTGATCTAGCGACCATGTACGGCCCCATCAAGGGGTGGGCAAACAGCTTGGGTGGACCGGTTGATGGGGTCTTGAGGGAGTATATTGTTGTTCCGGCGCAGGCGGTGGTGAAGATTCCGGAATCGTCGTCGCTGAGTTATGCGCAGTGGGCGAGTGTGGTGTGTACGGGGGCTACGGCGTGGAATGCTCTCTATGGGAATCTGCCACTGAGGCCGGGTCATTCTGTTCTGTTCCTGGGTATGTTCCGAGTGACTAATAAGTCCTGATTTAGACCCAGCGCAGCTAATTGAGGAATAGGAACTGGCGGAGTGTCCATCACTGGCCTAGTTCTCGCTAAAGCGGCGGGTGCTACCACGATCATTACGTCCTCGTCTGATGAGAAGCTCAGACTGGTCAAGGAGAAGTACGGCGTTGACCATACCATCAACTACCAGACCACCCCTAATTGGGCTGCCGAGGTGCAGAAAATCACGAACGGAAAGGGAGTGGACTACATCCTGGAAACCTGTGGCGCGGGTACCATCCAGCAATCCATCGACGCCATCGCGTATGGTGGTATCATCTCGGTGATTGGCTTCCTCGCAGAGACATCTCAGGAGGAAATGCCCAATGTGGCGGCACTGGTGATTGGCAAGGGGGCTGTGGTCCGGGGCATCATGATCGGTTCCAAGCAGCTGTTGGAAGAGGCCGTGCGCTTCATCGGGGCAAGAGACCTCCCGGTGCCGGTGGAGAAGACGTTCCAGTTTCGTCGGGATCAGGTGGTCGAGGCATACGAGTATCTGGCTAGTGGGCAGCATGTTGGCAAGGTCTGCATTGAGTTCTGACGGATGGGTGTATATGTTTGATGAAGCGTTGATGGTATATCACACATCATAGACATATCCTAGATGCACTACTTCATTGGATGCTGTTCTCTAGGTCGCTATACTCGATCCTCGCGAACCATATTCCGATAAGGATTGGTGGGATCCTGTTCCTCCTCCTCAGCCGATGGAATAGTCTTCCGCACCCGACAAGGATTGCCCACGGCAACAGAGAATGGAGGAATGTCCTTGGTGACGACGGATCCGGCTCCGATGGTGCAGCCCTCGCCGATGGTTACTCCCGGCAAGATGACGACGTTGCCACCGATCCAGCAATCGTCGCCGATCCGGACTGGATGGCCGAACTCGACAAACTTACGTCGCGAGAGCACGCTGACATCATGACCGGCTGTGAAGATGCTGACGTTGGGACCGAACTGGACGCGGTCACCGATGATGATCAAACTGGTGTCGAGGGCAGTGAAGCTGGTCTGGTCAGAGTGGACCTGTCACAGAAAGGCATGGAGTGATGACTGACTTGAAGTTGAAGAAGCAATCCCGTCCGATGACAATGTTACACCCGTAGTCCGGGTTGAACGGGGGTTCCACGAAGGTGCCCGCGCCGACTTGGCCCACCACCTTTTGCAGCAGCTCGAAGCGAACGTCGACGATCTTCTCGTACGACACCGATTTGGCGTCGAGGTTGTTGTAGTCCTGAGCGACGCCGCGGGCCCGATGGCGGGCTTCCATCAACTTGGGGATGTTAGGGTTATACCTAGGGTTGTTATCACCGGACAATCAAATCTCTCCAGCACCAAGGGGGCATTACTGACAGCATTCCGGAAATCATGCGCTCGTATTCCTCGCACAGAGGAACATGGTTCAGACCGCGAGCGATCTCAATGATCTCCGGGCGCTTTTCAGTGGCTGCGGCAGACATGGTGGGATGCAATGTGGTATCGGGGAAGATGATGCTGGTTGGAAAGGAGAAGAATCGGAAAGTGCGGGGGCGCTGATGGACGGCGCTGCCCGCGTGTCCGAACCGCGGAGAATTGACCGGGCCGACACAGAACAAGCATGGCGGTAACAAGGGGAGCTTGGGGTGTGAAGAGGAATTGATACGCCTATAACAGCGAGCCAACTAGTGCGGTGAGGGGAAGAAACAGATGAAGGGGGGGGGGTAGATACTGGAACAGAAACTGATAAGCTTGGCCATGCATCCTTTCCTGCCTAATACTTGAAAGACTGCGCTGATCCTAGTCGTCTCCTCAAAGATCATTGCCGATGATTGTTTTCTTCGGATGACAAGCAGCAGGCCCCTAAGCCCTACCACTCCGTCATGATACTGCAACTCATTTGCCCGGGTTATCTCTTCCTGTAGACGGTAGCTAGATCGCAATAACTATATTGAAAAATGCGCACAGTTGATGGGCGTAATTCGGGAACACCCCACCGGCTAACCTGGCATCAGCGTCATCCATCAGCAAGAATATCATGATTGATGGCCCCCATCCATCAATCCAAGTCTTACCTTTTAGTTTCTCTAGCCTCGGTCGCAATTGACAAGTTACCCCACCATGGTCAGACCCCGCTGTCAACCTCAACCACTCCCTCCTAGAAAACGCCCGCACATCCCGCCGTAACACCCTCCAGCATCACTAAATTCCACCATGTCCTCCCCCACAAGAACCACTACCAACAATCATTCTCGTCCACGGCGCCTGGCACGCCCCCGCCGCCTACCAGCCCTTCATTTCCGTCCTCGAATCCCACGGCTTCACCGTCCATGCCCCCCTCCTCCCCAGCTGCGCTCACTCCCTCACCTCCACCCAAACCCAACTACCCTCTCTCCCCGACGATGTCACCTGCATACGCAACCTCATCACCACCCTCACCAACCAAGGCCACCGCATCCTCATGCTCCTGCACTCCTACGGCGGCATCGTCGGCACCGACGCCATCACTCGCGATCTGACCTACCCGGATCGCCAATCCCGTGGTCAACCCGGCGGAGTCCTCCACCCCACCTATCTCTACGCTAATATGCTTCTCCCGGGGGGGGGGGGGGGGAGTATCAGGAAAACGGTCCAAGACGCAGGCATGGATCATCTCTGGGGAGAGTTCATCATCAATGGGTCGGATGGATTGACATTTTTCGAGGGATCCCATCGCGCAGTTGTTTAATACGGTTGAGACGAAAGAGGCGGAGGAGGCAGTGAGGCATCTGGTGCGGTTTCCGTATGAGGCGTGTACGGCGGAGTCGGTGGGGGAGGCGTGGAGGTATATTCCTGTGACGTATGTGTTTACGGAGCGGGATTATACGGTGCCCAAGGAGTGGCAGGATCGGATGGTGCAGAAGGTCAGGGGGGCAGGGGGCCGATGTGAAGACCCTGGTGTTGGATTCGTGTCATTCGCCGTTTTTGTCGAGGAAGGGGGACTTGCTGCAGGTGGTGCTGGATGCAGCGGGTGATGAGAGGAATGAGAAGTGAGGTGGCTGGTGGACGACGCAGAATGAAGCAGCAAGCATTGGCCTGGCCTGCTGCTGGGAAAATAATTCATGGCTTGAGTCTTCTGTGCAAATATGCGACGTTTCGATCGGATCACCGCAATGCTTGACTGAAATAGTTGGGACGCATCTACACGGGTCTAGATCTAACAATCAGTCATATCCGTGGTCAAAGCACACTGCAGGTTTCATCGATGCTCTCTCAAAGGTCTAAAGTACATTACCAGGGCAGAGATATTGCCCCATCCTTTCAGCGAGATATAGTTGTACACATTCTGGAATGATTCCAACCGCCTGATATGTCTGTCCAGCAACCAGTCGCTCATGCTAAAGCCCCCATCCCAGCCACAGCTGCAACCACCAGCACCACTGCACTCAGACTGAATGTGACAGTTGTGCCACCGGAGGTAGATGTTGCGGTGGAGGCAGAGCTACTGCGGGTAGCCGAGGAAGTGATGGTCGCCCGAGTGCCGGTATTCGTTGTTGACTATGAAGCACGTGATATTAGCTTTCATTCTCAAAGTAACCACGGCTCTTCTAGCAGGGAACATACGTAGTTGGACGCCGCAGTGGAAGTCGCTGCAGCGCCGGTGGCAGAAGAAGCGCTGGGCGTAGCACTATCGCCGCATGCCTCGGCCGCAGACGCCACGTCGTCCCCATAGTACTGCCAGATGTTGTAGGTCAGGGCACACTTGAGACAGGCGCTCAACTCGGATTTGTATGTCGAGTTTGAGCAGTAACTGTCGTGGTCGCTGTCTTGGGAGATAAGGATTACACCACCTGTGAGGGTTAGTCGGATGCATGAGGCAGATCGTTGATAGCACTAGAGTAGGCAGCTGGGGTTCTGTGGGATTCCGATAGCCAAACGCTGCGGAAAACAATTATACGTACCGCAATTCGCGTGGCATTCATACAGTGGACTGCCAGGCTCTATCGACTCTCTCCTCAGCATCGGAAAGGCATCGGGGAAGCCCAATGCCAAGCTGGATGTGACCAGTGCTGCAACAGCAGCTAGGAGGAGCATAATCCGTTGCATCTTGCAACTGACAGAGCACAGACTTCTCGGTCAATGAATGGAAGGTATGAACAGGAATTTGCAGGGCCCAGGCGGCGATTGTTGAAAGGGGCAGGGGAGTGATTGGCTATCTGCAAAGATCGTCGAGGTGGATCAATGTGATTGGGACTTGTCGGCGAGACGGGTACTGTCATGTTTTATGTCTGGCGGTATATCACTCGGTCTATCTCACCGAATGCAATCCATCCTCCTATCGTCCAAGCATCGGCTTGTCCATCACCGGCAACTTCCCGAGTTCTGTCAGGCCACTGACATTCTATTGTTGCCAGTCAACCGGGACATTCGGCCAGCCGGCAGTCTTTGCACGCTAGCGTATATTCCTTCTAAGTTCTGTCCATGGTCGACTTGCCGTGGCGTGTTTAGCGCGGTGGCTAGACTAGGTGCTATGGCTGCATGGGAAGGAGGAGATGCCCGGTATACTAGGGAGACAGCGAGGTGGCCCTTGCGAAGAGTCTAATAAATTAATCGCGCAAGGTGCAATGGATGGTAGACCGGTGAGCCTTCTACCCCGTGACTACTGGCGTTATATCGGAACCGCCGACCTACATCATATCTTCTCTTCGACTGGCTCAATTTGTCGGGCATGGGCATCAGCAGGTCCGGTTATCGGACGTAAGCCCACTTTCGGCCTGAACTGCCAGTCCAGGTAGGAACGTATAGTGGAGTAGAGTCCCGGGTAAAACATTTTGGCGGCATCCTGGTCAAAGCTTTGTCGTTCGAGTCAGAGTGGATTCGAGTGACAGAACTTATCTGATCCGAGGGACAACACCAACAGTAGAGCTAGACCGCGGGATATGTCGTCACATGGTCAAGGGACAAATCCACTAAACGGAAAAAACTCTGGATGCCAAGAGTCCCAGACGGAGTCCCTCTTCGGCTTCGGGGCGATTGTACGAAGAAAGGAATCAGGCCCTTGTTGTCATCGAGTCATGGTCAAAGGACCGGCGGCTTGGCAGGAAATAATCCATTGGCAGCAAGATTTTCGTGGGTGAGTCGGGGTCCTCAGGGTTTTGGACCCACATGGTACCTTATCCGATGAAGGGGCAGGTCCGTAGCTTTCACCAGCTGCCGTAGGACGTAGTTGGCCCCTACGTCAATGCCAAAGCAGAACATTTCAACCATCTTTATGTGAGTGCGCCGGATGACTTTGTCAATCACATTAACAGAGAATTCGGCTCTAGTTTCAGAAATTGCCATCGAGGTGGGTGAGCAGGAGCCGGATTGGCCCGCGGTGGAGCCCACATCTTATCAATCTGATATGATCTGATGCCGGGAATTGCCCCTTCCGGTTGGCGCTGCTGGTGCAGCCAGGGAAGGAGGGGCATCGACCTGTCTTCTTCTCCATTCCAGAAGCAGTCTAGTTTCCGGTGATTGAGAACTTAGCCCACCGTTAGTGGGCGGCAGCCTACCACTTCTCTCCGGAGGAGCTCGCGTGCTTCTCGAACTGGATGCTTTGTGGACATTTCGAGCCCGAGTGGATAGTATCACATGCCAGTTTCTTCCAACGGCTAGCCTGATTGGACTGAGCACAGGTATGTCTCGAGACCGGACATAGAGCATTGTGGTGGCAGGATTCAATGAATGCCTAGAGCTAAACTGCCTGCTGTGAGGCCGGTATATAAGAGCGGACATTTCAGCGATGGACAAAACAGGTTGGGATCATCTCAGTTCATTCTCTTTGTCCGTCAGCAAGGCCAAAGCTCAGTGCAAGGCATATCAGTGTTATTACCTCTATCACAACCCACTTCCCTTTTCCGAACACGATGTCTCCGATTACACTTCTCACTGGCGTGCTGGCTACGGCTAGCATCATGGCAACCGGTGTATATGCCGTCGAAGCCACTGACATGGGGGCTGCCGCTTTCTTGTGGCCACCGGACAGAGCTTGGACAGCCACTTGGGATACCACGTCTCCTTGCGGTTCCTCCGCGGGTGTCGGGAATCGAACGGAGTTCCCTTTGAGTAAGTGGCTTGTGATCCAAATACCTGTGTTGCATGATCGTTGACCTGACTCTTCCCTTGCAGCGGACGGTTCTGTTGCCATTGTCCTTCAGACGGAATCATACTCGGTCAACCTGGCCATCTCGTATGATGATAGTGCGTCCTAACCAGTATCCGTCTTTGTTCCATATACTAACATCCAGGCAGATCCCACGAGTAATGCCGATTTTGTCACCACCGTGTCTGGGAAGAGCTTCCCCGATGTGGAGCCTGGCCACGAGTGTTACTCCGTCCCCAACCCGCCGTCCAACATCACCTCCGGAGCCAACGCCACTCTCCAGTTGAAGTATGTTTCTGACTTTGACAATGACGGCAACGAGACCTACTATGCCTGCGCGGACATCGTCTATGTGCCCTACAGCTCCTTTACCACCGATATTCCCTGCTTCAACGTGTCAGAGGCCGACACGACCAGCTCCTCCTCGTCTTCATCATCGACATCGAGTAGCAGTTCAAGCAGCAGCTCCGGAAGGTCACATGGTCTGTCTGGAGGGGATATTGCAGGAATCGTGGTAGGTAGTGTTGCCGGTGCTGTTTTGCTCGGTGCGGCAGCCTTCTTCCTGGGTCGCTACTGGCAGAAGAAGGTGCAACGAGAACACGCAGTTGCCATGAACATGATGAACCCGGTTCAGAAGACATGGTCGGCTGAAACGGCAGGACGGCAACAGCAGGCATGATTTACGGGCATGACAAGAATAATGTATGGCGATGTAACGGTATTTTAGTCCGGTAGTTTCACTGGGGATTTCCAGAGCATAGGATGATAAATGATGAATGTTCTTTTCGTATTTCCGGACACTTGACGTGTTACTCGAGACTTGATCGATAGTGCTTCCGCATCTATACTGCACAACACCCTATCATATGACTGGAGATGTTCGTATGTGTTGTTTTGTCGAAGCGCGTCGCCGCCCGTCCCATAACTCAAGTCTGGAGAGCATGTCGGTCGGACAATGAAAGGGATGAACTCATCATCAAACATCCACAAGGCAGTACATCCCCCGAGAAGAGCCATTACTAGCGAAGGATGAATATGCTGAAGCAATTCATGTCATCTTGATTCATCTGGCAGATGACTGACACTATTCCAGCCAGCTCAGGCCTCCCCGACTTAATGATTTTAGCACCTTTGCCGAAGACACTGTGATCTGCTCGCCCCTGGCAATATGGGAGATCGAATACATCATGGAAGCAGCACTTTGGGGGCTGCAAGAAATATTACACAAGCAAGGTCTGGTACATGGTGGTGAGCTTATATATATTTATGGGACGGATGGGGTAGAGCTGCTGGGCCTTAGACTTTGGAACAGAGAGTGTCGTAATCAATGGCTCCGACCATGATGATGGCAATGAAGATCAAACAGTCCTAGCCACGATTACTGTGAATATATCTGATATCAGCTCTGGTAAGGTATTGATACGCAACCACATTCACCATACTACCAACTCTCCGACAGTCCTATCCCCTAATTGTGGCGTTGTGATGTCAAGCCTCGAGGTTTACTTCATGAAACCCTGGACCAGCGCCATTGATATTTGGGCCTGGGCATGGTGGTCAGTTCGGATTCTTGACAGGCATCAATTACCTCTGACCAGACTTTGTCGCATCAGGATATTCATCTCATCTCAGCTCAAAGTACCCTCTCCGCACCGGAGCTTACGACCCCGTCATCAAAAATACGACCCTCGGACAAAAGGTCAAGGTGGTCCAAGCTTCCCAGGATCATGACCTCAATATCCAGGAAATGGATACTTCCGGGGGTGTGATTTCTCGGGATTCAAGGAGGTGGATCTAGCATTGGACGGGCCGCTTGATTGCTCTAGGGGTTCCCGAGTACGATGTGGTGGCTCTCTACGCCGTTCCCGAGCCTGAGCCTACCAAGAGGATGACTGCGGAGGATGAGTTGTTTACAAGTCATGAAACAAATCTCTCCACGGAAATCGAGGATCGGTCACATGACTTTAATCGCGATCACCTGACCGGAACACCGCCTGCAACCGCGTCTTCCCCTCTTCCCCTTCCCCACTCCTCATCCGCTGAGGGTCGCCGTGAGATATGGCGACTGACCATGACGTCTCCTTTGACCATGACGTCTCCTTTGACCATGGTTGGGCATGCGTGCTCCCGACTGTTATCTCAGAATGTACCATTCATTGACTAGCCCCCTAGAGTTGCAGTTCCTTGGACTAACACTAATGCATGGGATGCTTAGACACCAAACACCTAGACGATCACCCGGGCGGCCGCCGGCCTAACATCCGATAAATACCAGGACGATCCGAGTCTAGACGACGTCGGGTACAGGGAACAACATGCCAGACAGGGACAAAAAAATTTGATAGACCGGGGTGAGAGTGCCAGCTGGCCAAGCCAACACCCTTTTACCTGAATACGAGCATGTTAGCAGGGGGTCGCAAGGCTGAGAAGCTAAGCTTCCTGGACAATGTTTAACAGTGGGCACAGCTTCTGGCAACCCCACCATTCAGAGGTCCCTCCAGCCATCCCGTGGTCACGACTCTCGTGCACTACTTCAATCTCAGACCTTCCGAGCCCCCGCGCAATCCCAATGGCTACCGTCGTCTTCGTCCCTGGGGGGCCTGGATCACTCCCGACTTATACCAGTCCTTTCTCAATGCCTGTACTGCCGCCGGTTATCCCGTCCACTATGCCGATTATCCCTCCCTCGATCCGGTCGATCCCACCGTGGCAGACTGCAAGACAGATACGGAGGTGATCAGGAAGATACTGCACAAATTGGTGGAAGAAGATGGTCGGGATTTTAACCTGATGATGCACTCTTACGCTGGTATGCCCGGAGCAGCGGCAGCATTGGGCTTGGCCAAGCCGCAGCGAGTGCAAGAGGGCAAGCCAGGTGGCGTCATTGGAATGGTGTTCCTCGCCGCCTTCTTGGTGCCAGAGGGATTGAGCTGTGCGGGCTTGCAGGGTGGGAACTTACCCCCTTGGATCCTGCTGGACAAGGTCAGTCGATGATGTAGTATCCCAGGGACGTGTACTGACTCGATGCAGCCGGCACCCAACCCCAATATTCCCGCAGACGCTGTCGCCAACTTCGCTTCGGATGTCGATCCAGCCCTGGTCAAAGACATCGGTGAAAAGATCAAGCCCCATTCCACGCTTGCGTTCAATTCACCCCAGCCGGCTCCTGCCTGGGCGGACCCCGCCTTTCAGGGCCGACTAGCCTTCATCGTTACCACTCGCGATCCCGCCGTCCCGAAAGAGGCACAGTATGGCATGATGGCTGCTACTCAGCAGCAGTGGATCGTCCAAGAGATGGAGTGCAGTCACTGTGCACCGTTCTTGGACCGGATCGAGGAAAGCGTCCGACTGGTCGGCGAGTGTGTCAAGGAGCTCAATGGCAACAGTACTTGCTAGTTCATCTATCTACGGTTTCTACTTGCCCAAGACAGCGACTCCATGGCGAAATAACAGACTTGGATACACATGAATTCAGTGAATGGGAACTCCGGACCAACTCCACGATAGAACAGCATAAAATTACGCCAGAAACGAACCTATCTCCAGTCTATAGATGCAGAATCCCCTGAACGACCCCCTTCACCTCTTCCAACATATCCGCCTTATCCCGACCAGCGTCCAGCGTAATCACGTCCCCCTCTGACAGCATCGGCTCCTCCAAAATAGCCAATTGCGAGTCCACCATCGACGACTGCATGTAATGATCTTCCATAGCCGACCGATCGACCATGCGCTTCTTCAACTGCTCCCGATCGCGGATCGACAGGAGCAGAAAGGTCACCGCGACCGGAAAATCCAGCAAATCTGACAACCGTCGCAGTTCATCCCGGTAGACCGTGCGCAGCGCAGAGCATGTTACAGCTACTCCCAGCATGGTCGAATGCTGTAGTCGATCCATCACGGCCCCCCGGATATGTGCCAGCCAGTCCCATCGATCGCGATCCTCCAGCGGGGTCCCGTTGGCCATTTTCTCTCGAGCGGCCGGGGAGTGTAGGTCGTCGCCCTCGATTACGGAGAGGTTGAACTGCTCAGCTAGGGCGTGGGCCGCGGTGCTTTTGCCGCTGCCACATGGTCCCGTTAGGATGATGACTTCGCGGGCTGGTTGCAAGGTGGTCTTCGCGTTCGGTGATGTGGTCCAGCAGTGAGTACGGAAGTATCTAATGAATCGGGTGACAAGATCCGGGGTGAGTCCACCTGCCTCGCGTAGTGCAGGCGCAGCGGCAACGGCTAGCTTGGTGTCATACAGCAGCGCACGGTTGGGTCGATCGTGGTCATATTTGCTCGCGAAGAATTCGAGGAGCTTAATAGGGGGGTTGGCGTCGGGGTCCTGGTTTGAGTCGCGAAGCCGCTGCAGCCATCCTCGCGGAGGCAGTTCCTCGAATTCCAGCCCGGCTTGCCGTAGCAGAGGTAGCAGGTCTCGCGTCCAGTGGTTGAGGGTTGGGTTGGTTACATTCACCACGTCACCGGCAACCGGAGCCAGGGTCAACTCGATGACACTGGTGGCGATCACGTCCACGGGGGTCCAGGAGAGAATATCATCGAGCTGTGGCAGCGCGTGGATGGTTTCCGCCGTCTGGAAGATCATGGGAATAGCCTCGGTTGTGTTCCAGATTCCGCGGATGGTGTCGGCGATGATTTGGCCCACGCGCAACACTCGAGCCGTCATTCCGGTCTGTTGTGCGGCCCGGTTCACAATGTGCTCCGTGACCAGCTTCGACTGCGCGTATCCCATTCCCTGTGCGCAGGAAAGGGTGTCAGGTAGGGCCTCCGGCACCCACTGGCCTGGGGTGCGAGCGACCGTGCTCACCGATGAGCAAAAGGCAAACCGTGCCGGACGGGGGCCGCGGGCATCCAGGCAGAGGTCCAGCAAGTGACGAGTGCCCGCAATGCAGCTGGCCTCGAAGCTCTCCAACGACCAGTTGAAGTTGACCGACCACGCGCAGTGCATGACCGCTGTCACGGCGTGCACGAGATGGTCGTAGATTACTTCATCGAGGCCTAGCCGGATTGGATTGGAGAGATCAGCGGGCAATGCCACGATTTTACGCTCCGCCGCCGGAGTCATACTGTACGACAGCTTGCGCGTACGGAGTGATTGGTGGACGCGACGGAAGGCTGTCTCGCGGGAATTGGCACGAACGAGACAGTAGATGGTTTTAACGTGTTCCAGCTGAGCTAACTGAGCGACAACATGGGCGCCCAAGGAACCAGTAGCGCCGGTAACGACAATGTGTTCACCCTCTCTGTCACGAGGGACCGAAGCGTGGATCTTGAAGTTGCTGCTGTATTTCTCAATCAACCCGGCCATGCGGTCCTCGACGGGGATTTGCTCTGCCGGTCCTTGTCCTAAGCGCAGACGAGTCAACTCGTCCGCCATGGCCTGCAGGGACGGGTGCTCGAAGACAAAATTCTGAGACAGTTTGTTGCCTCCGATGTCCAGTGTCCGGAGAATGGTAGTCCGCAACCGGATCGACTGCAAGCTGTCCACGCCCAGGCTAAAGACATCGGTTGTGCCTTCCAAAGTTGACGGATCGATAGCTGGGGCTACCGCAAGGAGTTGCTGTCGGAGGAAGGCTACGAGCTCGCCGCCTTCAAGAAGCTGGTCTCCACTAGCATCTTCCGCGTCGTATATCTGATCAATCTTCTCCTGATAGTCTCGGTAGAAGGCCGACCGAATGACCGTTCCCTTGTCTGTCTTTCTGTACACCGCGTCTGGTGGCAGCACATGGATCATGTCTCGGGAGATGTAGGCGTACGCCGGCAGTTCAGCATTGCAGCGTTCAATAGAGGGGAAGACCGTCTCGATTAGTTCATCTTCGGTCTTGCAGTGACTATTGACTGACGGAATCAGGAACAATCCCAGCCTCGGCTTATTGGCCCCAAAGGCGATAGCCTCGGCCACGTTGGGATCATTCCGCGCCACGCCCTCGATGATCAGCGGGTTCGCCTTCTCGCCATTCTCCAACACAAGGGTATCATCCAACCGGGCATAGTAGCGCCACGCGTTGGCCTTGGTGGGGTGCTTCTCGAAGAGATCTTTGGTCGCGTACGAGTTGTCAGGTCGGTTGCTGGCGACTTTGGAGGGCCAGCCTTCTAAGACGCACAGCTCGTAGATACCGGGCATCTGCTCTTCCCAGCGCAGATACGGTAAAAGGGACGGGCCAGGACGCACGTAATCCCAGTCTAGATCGTCGCGCTCGCGGAAGGAGGTCATCAGTTGGCCGGTCTCTGTGGTTCCATAGTGGGAGACGAGGCGGACCCCGTTCTGCACCAGCTTGTCTCCAATGGGCTTGGGACAGGCCGAGCCCCCAAACATGACGAGTTCCAAACGTGCCATCATCTGCAGCCCCTCAGCTGATTCAGACAGTAGCTTGAGCGCATACGGCACTGCGTAGAGAATCTCAATCTCGGGATGTTCCTCCAAAGTGGACAGCAGGTTGGGGGCCGTCAGCGGCAAGTTGGCGTTGTACATGTAGATCAACTTCTCCGAATGCACAGCCCGGAAGAGGCAGCTGATGCCGTGCGCGTGGAACAGGGGCAGGGTGATGAACCCGCGGAGGCCAAAGTTGTTGGCGTAGTTCCTGAGCGCTCCGGAGTGAGTTTGGTAAATGGGCTTTGGATGACCTGTCGAGCCGCTGGAGTGAATAATCCAGCAGACATGCTTGGCCTCGATGGCGCCATCCAGATGAGCCGAGGGCAAGGAGAGGGTTGCTGTCGAGGGTGAGTCGTAGTCCTCGCGCGCCAGCAATGGCTGCTGAATGATGCCCGTCCGCTCAGCCACCTTCTCCCCCATGGTCTGAAAGCTGGAGTATGTAATCAGGAAGGTCGCCTTGGTGTTTTCGATGAGGCTGACATAGGCATCCTCTGCAATGCGCGTGGAGAGGAGAAGGACGGTGTGACCGAGCCGGGAGACGGCCAGCAGGGTGATCAGATACTCGAAGTCCGAGGGGGCCAGCAGTCCCACCACTTGCACTGGGTCCTCGGATGACTGCCGCTGCGGGATGGATTTCGCATAGTGAACTGAAGCTGCTTCGACGAATGTGTTCAACTAGTGAATCGTTTGTCAGTCATAGACTGACCGGGCGCTGTGTGCGTGAAGATGTACTCACTTGAAGAGGGGTATAGTAGGTGTAGTCTGTCCCTGATGACGGGTAGGCGACAATGGGGTCATCGCCATGGTGTCCTTTGGCTCGCGATTGCAGCAGATGATTAATAGTGTGAAAGGTCTCTTCTAGAACTTCAACTTCAGGCTCCGTCACCGAAGTTGCCGGCGATGCCACACTCGGCGCAGTGGAAGTAGAACTAGAACTAGAAGAAGGAGCAGGAACTGGTGAGAGAACAATGGACGCCATCTCGTAAGGTGAAGGTGACGTTGACGTGAAAGAGATGAGCAGGAGAAGAACACTGAAGATCGGGGTGAAGCTGAGGTTTATGACAGGCCTCGTTTGCACGTGCCCTCCCCCAACGCGGCCATCCCCTACAATTCCGGCTCTTCCTGCGTCACTTCCATTTCGGCTCCCTTTCTCCGAGCTGACCTGCAGGAAGAGGAATTGGAAGTCGTGGATATCCTCGGCCGACGTTTCCGCCTGGTATCCCCTCCTTTTTCCGCTACTCTTCCCCACAGGCGGAAAAGGCTCTTGTGCGGGGAAACTGGAGAAATGCGATTCCTGAACTCGGAATCATGGCTGCATGACTGTTAGATCGGATTTACAGCAGAGATATAGGGAATTCCGGGCCTTGCTGGCTGGCGTGATCCGCATGCACTGGCCAGAGTAATGCATTCATGCCCCGATGATTATACAACTCAACGCTCTACGATGGGTGTCTACATGGACGCAAGTCCCAATGCACATCAATGCTTTTATTGCTGTCTACCCGTAATTGTTGAAGAGTCGAGCTCCGGATCATAATGTACAAACGACACCAGCCGGGACAGCACAGCAAATTCCAGCTTTAACTTGACCGTATAGAAAAAGGTCTTCAGCACCGTTTGCAGAATAAACAAATTCATATATTCCAACGCCAGCAGGGAGATATCCATCAAAATAATTGCTGTATTGATCACCAGTAGCTGCTCCATGATGATCGTGCGCCTCTTACTCCTGTGCGGGTACATATACAGTAGCCGGAAGGTCTGCACGATGAAGATCGTGGAGATGATGATCTCCTGCACGAAGAAGCCCGTGAGTTGCACCTTGGCCCAGATGTTGTAGAGGAAGGCAAATACAAAGCTGCCGTAGACGGCGCCGTAGGAGAGGACGATTTGCGGGATTTGGAGGATGATGGCATCGACGAGGATCATGTATCGCACAAAGCGGAGTACCTTTCGGTTGGATGTGAGGAGATGGAGTCGCGAGTATAACACCACCGACTGTCCGGTGACCATGATCGCCCACCCCGTCGTGGAGAGGGTGACTGGGATCCAGATGGGCGCCAGCATGAAGTACTTCAGCAGCAGTCCTAGGGCTTGGGGGATGATGCCGAACGCGGTCGAGACGAGGAGGCTCCAGAAGTAGAGGCCCCGATAGACATGAAAGGTGAGAAAGACCAGGATGACGAGCTCAATCGCGCTGTACAGCGCGCAGCCCAGGAAGCAGGCCAGAGCCGCCTGGATCACCAGGCTGTCGCCGGTATAACCCCCGGCGATGCCCTCGACGGGGGCCGAGTAATTGGCCATGTCGCTGCGGTGGTCTCGACTCCCCGGGCAGTGCAACCGGTATTTAGGCGCATTCTGTCGCAATTTTTCTACCCCTGGAAGGTATCCCCATGTGCTGATCGACAAGGCACGAAATCGAGGGGCTCGTCAGCCGCTGCTCGGCTACCTTGACCTCCTCTGACTGGCGATCCATGGATCGACCAGCCCGACCCCCGGACGATCGGCCCTCGCCACCAACCAGCATCGCCATCGCAGGGGGCAAAAGCCGGGGTTGAGGCAATGCGAATGGACCCCCCCAGATCTCCATTTGACGCCGACCATTGACTGGCGTTCGACGCTTAAAGTTCTGACGCTGTCCGTCGCCTGATTCTGCCCGGTTTTTAAACTCTCGTGGAAACAGTCTATTCGTTCTAAATACAATGACGATCATCTAAACGGTGAACTTAACCTTGTTGGTCGGGCCCGCGTCCAGTGCTGTCTGGCGCACGGCCTCTTCCCCGACTTCCTCGAAGATGTCATATCCCCAGTGCCCCGGGAAGTTGAACCGCTTGTGGCGCTCCAAGGAATTCAATTGGGCAAACGCCGCCTCCGGTAACTGACGGACCTGCAGGTTGGCTGCGATCCGCGATGGGGTGACACTCTTTGATAGGACGACGGTCCCGCGTTGAACTCCCCAGCTGGCCAACAGAGGACCTGGATCCAGGCTGAGCTCGTTCGCCACACGGTGCACAAGAGGGTCATCGACCGTCCGGGGCTCGCCAGTCTGATTGTTGCCCAAGGGGGAGTAGGCCTCGACGAGGATGCCTTGACTCTGGCAGAAGCGCAGGAGGTCCGGTTGTTACAGGTAGGGGTGGGCCTCGATCTGGTTCACGGCGGGAACGACCGAGACTTGGCCTAGCAGCTCCTCCAGGCGCCGGATATTGAAGTTGGACACACCAATGGCACGCACCTTGCCGGTCGCCAACAGCTTCTCCATGGCTTGGTAGGTGGTAATGTAGTCGATATCGGCCAAGTCGAATACCCCGTCGTCCCTGAGAGGGAACCACTTGTCTCCGCCTCTAAACGCACTGCACAGTGTTTAGCCTGAGCTCCGTATGTACGGTATTTATCAAGGGCAGGTGCTGGGAGGGTCTCACCAAGGCCAATGCATGAGATATAGATCCAAGTACTCCACACCCAAGTCTTTCAGGGTCTTGTCCAGCGCCGGCTCCACGTCCTCCGGGGCATGCTTAGTGTTCCACAGCTTGCCGGTGATGAAGATGGCGTCCCGGGGTACGCCGGACTTGCGAATTCCATTGCCGACCTCGGTCTCATTGCGATATATGGCGGCGCAGTCGATATGGCGATATCCCTCCTTGAGGGCCACCTCGACGGCATTCTCGACCTCGAAGGGTTTTGCTTGCCAGGTTCCGAATCCCACGGCGGGGATTTTGGCGCCGGTATTGAGGGTGAAATGCGACGGAAGAGACATGGTCAGATGCACCCGCGGCAGCAGCAATAATACAAACAAAGAATGAGTAGACAATCGAATTGGTCACTGCGTCGGGCTGGGGATGATAGTTATAATGGTGAAAGTGCAAGCAGGTGGGTCGGAAATCCGCCCAAGGCCGGCGGAAAACGTCGGAAAAGCATAGCTGCGCATGAGCCGAGAAACGGACTCGTTCTTACCCCGCCAGACATGCCCCTCAACTTTCTGATACCCAGACAGTTACGAGCACACCCCAGCAATATGTCCTTCGAGAAACCCTCCTTCGACGACCTGCCGCTCGACAAGACGGGCCCGCCAGGCAATGCCTGGGGACTGTTCGGCCCCAATGACCAGTGCGGCATGCTGAATCTCCTTACACCCGAGCGGACGAGTGCAGCGGCGCGAGAGATCATTGACGGAGTGCGCATTTCCACCGACTGGGCCTTGGACCGCATCTCCACGCCAGCGTTTGATCGTGCCCCGTTCGCCCAGACTATCCACAATAAAGCCCCGAGGTCGGTCAACGACGATGTCTTGCAGTTCAACACGCAGACCAGCACGCAGTGGGATGGCCTGCGACATTATGGCTACCAGAAAGAGCGATTGTACTTCAACGGTCGCACCCTGGAGGACCTGCTGACCACCAAGGTCAACGGCATCCACGGTATGCCCGACAGACTAACCCTTCCATGCATGAAGGCCATTCTAACAGTCTGTAGCGTGGGTTGAAAAGGGTGGCATCATCGGGCGCGGAGTCCTGCTGGATTATGTCGCCTGGGCTGAGGCCAACAACGTTCCGCTCAAGCCATTCACGCCGCAGTCGATCACGGTCGCTGTCCTGGACGAAATTGCGAAAGCCCAGGGGACGGAGTTGAAAACCGGGGATATTCTTTTCCTCCGATCCGGGTGGGGACGGGGATATGCACAGCTGTCCCAAGAGGAGATCACCGACCTCGCCAATACCCCATCACCGCCAGCAATCGGATTGGAGTCCTCGGAGGCAACGCTCCGATGGCTCTGGGATAAGGGATTTGCTGCTGCCGCCGGCGACATGCCCAGCCTCGAAGCGTGGCCGTGCCAGGACCCTAATTACTTTCTCCACGAATGGTTGCTGGCTGGCTGGGGCCTTCCCATCGGCGAGATGTTCGATCTGGAGCAGCTGAGCGAGGAGTGCCAGAAGAGGAAGCGCTGGTCGTTCTTCTTCAGCAGCGTTCCGTTGAAGGTTAGCCACGATTCATCCTGCAGAAGGAAAAGTTCAGATGCTGACGTCTTCTTTTTTTTATCAGGTACCCGGAGGCGTAGCAAGTCCTCCAAACGGGGTGGCCATTCTGTAGCGCCGTGCTGTATCGAAGGATAGCGAGTCAGACAAGGTTCTTGCCAATGATGCGAGGAGAATGCATCTTGGAACGATATAGCTGCGCCTCCATCTCCTTGGCCATACTAGACATGATATAGAGGATATGGCCCAATCAGACGAGGAAAGAAATTCTGCCAGGAAGGGCTGCTGGCAGGTAGCTATCGATATGACAAAGTAAATTCTAGCTCGTGCAATGATAACTTTGCTCTTCATCACAAACTTTAATGGGCGGAAATGCGACGGAAACGGCGGGAAAGCATTCAGCCCAAAGTAAATTCCTCTTGCTGGGTAGGAAGATGAAATACCTTCTTCAATGTATGTCAAGCGCTTCGGATTGCTGGGATCCTTAGCTCTAGCCAAGAAAGAAAAAGTAAGGGTGAGGGGATAAGGAATGGAAAATACAATCACCATATCTAACAGGCTGTAGATGAAGGATGATGGACAATTGATAGGCGTAGCCCCTGCGCGTGCCGACAAAGTCCCGAGGATATGTTGATTAGATTGAGAGCCCGCATTGCCTGATGTCAACCCCAGATCCAGGAATCCGATGCATTCCCGCCCGTGGGGTCCCCGCACTGACAATGGCGGGCGGCATCGCCTCTGGGGTACAGTTGCCGAGCAAGCGCCGAGCAAGCGATATAAAGCCAGGCTGCGGGAGTGCGAGACGGAAGCTCTCCGTTTCCCTCGTTTGACCAAGGACCTCCTCTATGTGTCCCTCTAGTTTCTTTTCTTGTGGCTCTATTAATTCGATTTTTTAATTATTCCGTGGTTGTCTTGTGATTGCATCTTGTTCCATACTTTATTGCTATTGGCAAGAACGGTCAGAAATCACCAATATGGCGGGCATCGACTCCAAGGCATCCTCCCTGCATGTAGAGTCCGCTGCAAAGCCTTTGGATAGGGTTGATGAGTCTTTCGAAGGCTTGTCTAATGAAGAAGAGCGAGCCCTGGAGAAGCGCCGTAGGACTAAACCTCCCTCGATGCTACTAGTGACAGCCCCATGCTGACCACAAGCAGTGGTGCGCAAAATCGATCTGCATCTGATTTCCTCGTTATTCCTACTGTTCATCTTCAACATCCTGGACCGTTCCAACATCGCCAATGCCCGCCTGGGAGGACTTCAGGAGGACCTGGGTCTTTCAGACACCCAGTACCAGACTGCGGTAGCCATCATGGTGTGTCTCAGTTGACATAGGTTATGAACCCGAGCTCTAACCATGTATTCCGTGCAGTTTGTCGGCTATCTGCTGGGCCAAGTCCCTAGTAATATTCTATTGACAAGGCTGAAACCCTCCCGTTATCTCCCAACCGCCATCTTTGTCTGGGGAGGGATATCCATCTGCATGGCCGCAACCAAGAATTTCGCAGGCATCATGTGCGTACGTGTGTTTCTCGGATTCGCCGAGTCGCCGTTCTTTTCCGGTGCTCTGTACGTGTCCTGTCCAAAGAGCCGTCCTTTGAATGGGGCTCTTACTCACGTTACAACAGACTCCTGATCAGCTCCTGGTACAAACCGTCCGAGATTGCCGTCCGAGTGGCTATTGTATATTGCGGAAACACCATTGCCAACGGATTCGGCAGCATGTTTGCCGCTGGGGTCATGAGCGGGTTGAACGGCAAGGGGGGGCTGGAGGGCTGGAGGTTTGTTCTCTTGCTCAACCTATCTCACCGCAAAGGCCTAATTGCCATGTGTATAGATGGCTCTTCATCATCGAAGGGGCGGGCACCATGGTAGCCGGCATTCTCGCCGTGGCACTTCTGCCCGATTTCCCTCGCTCCGGCCAGCGGAAGTGGCTATCCGAACAGGAGCAGCGCTTTGCGGAGTGGCGTCTGGCCCGCGCGGCAAATGACGAAGTTGATGAGAACGGATCAGTCCGAGACGGACTCAGGGACGCGCTGTTGGATCCCAAGGCTTGGTTGCTCATCTTGATCCAAATCTGTCAGCTCTCATCCCAGAGCTGGACGTACTTTTTCCCGGTGAGTCCATAATCTCTCATTGTGCGCTATCGTCCTGCCATCTCTAACTTGTCGCAGACCATCGTCCAGACACTGGGCTTTAGCAATATCATTACGCTGCTGATTACCGCGCCCGTCTATGTCTTCGGGTTCATCTCTGCCCTTGGGAACTCCCTCATAGCGAACCGGACCAGCCAGCGCGCGGTCCTAATTGCCTGGCCCCTCTGCGTAGACATTGTGGGAAACGTCATGGTCATTTCATCGCGCGCCACAGCGGTCAGATACGTTGGCATGTTCTTGATGTGTGCGGGCTCGTACTCCGCATTCAACGTCGTCCAGGCCTGGATTGCTAGTACGATTCCCCGTACGCGAACCAAGCGAGCTATTGTGTACGCGTTGGTGAATCTTTTCGGTAACTCGGCCAATATCTACGGCTCCTATTTCTTTCCCACGTCGGATTCACCCCAATACCGCCCAGGGGGGATTACACTGTCTGCATTTGCGGCCGCCGGAATCGTGTTGACGGGGCTGTTGGCATTGTATCTCCATCTGCTGAATGTGAAGGCACGGAGGGCTGAGGAGGAGGACGGACAAACACGATATATGTATGTCTGGTAGTTGCCTGTCGAGCATGAGATACACGTCAAGATATAATCAACCGCAGCATAAGCCATGGGGATCATCGTAATCGTAGGGTTTCACGTCTCATCCCCGACCAATACCGCAAATATACGTAGTCTTTGTCCAGTACTGTAATACATCCGAAGAAACATGATTTCCACGGTGTAGTTGTAGAAGGCTTACTTCGCTGGGATCTCTTTTGTGCGTTCCACGTCTCAAGACATCTATTATCCTGGATATGCTGAAAACAGTTAGCAACCATTGTATGTCCTTACAATGGCGTAGAAACACTTACTGATAGGCAAGCTATCTAGCTGTGGCCAGAAGTCTGGTATCAGGTCTTCGCCAATGACGAAATTATCCAGAAGAGACTGGGTCCGTGGATCGAGTAGGGTTGGGTCGACAGAAGCATCCAAGCCTGTGAGCATAGTTGGCAGTACATTGGAATCCGATGCATAGTCCCCGATTGCTACCCCTCCCCCATGCTGGTCACGACCACTGACCTCGAGCACTTGTGCAACCCCCCGATGTGTTGGTTCGGAGGGCATATGGTGTGAATCGATCGCATCCACAACCGGGTTTAGCGTTGGGAACCCTAGCCTAGCCAGTTCGCTTCGGAGACCCTGCAGAACGACATTGTATTTCCAAGAAGGTGCATTTCGAGCCGTCGCATCAGCAAGGTGGCTCAGAGCCGCTTCGGACTTTCTGTACAACGAATATTCACTCAAATCTAGATCTGAAACGCCATCAGGGTTCGAGACAATGTCTGGACTCACAGAGGGCAGACGGCCCCGCCTGACCTGGATCAGATAGAGGTAAATAACCGATAGAGCATTGAATGCAATGTACTGAGAATACCAGAAGGCCGGGAACAATTCGTCGTCGCGCACAAATCCCAGAATAATCTCGATCGCGTCTTGTGCCGCAGTGAGACAAAGAAGGAGATGATGTTGGTAGCTGGCTTGGTGTTCAGGCCACATATGCCCGTAGTCTCGCAGCAACAGGGGGCGGGTGATGAACATCAGGGCATGATGCCGCGCCAGCTGCAGAACAGTAAGCTGGCGCCGAAACACAGGCACCAAGCTGCTGGGCTGAATGACTCCCGATAGGAACGGGGGCAGTTCTGCCTGCCAGTCCGCGACCCTCTCGCATAGAGTCCTGATAGTCTCGATCTGCTCTCGGCTGGATAGCCCGGTAAGGACGTAGGCTTCTTTGGCCGCTTGGGTGAGAATCTGGGCCAACACGGCATGGAAAACCGGGGCATCCATCACGCAGTCACGCTTCGAAAGTCGTCTCTCCTGTCTTGTCAGATCGTCGTCATTGATGCGTGTCGGGAGGACTTCGGTCAAATCTTCATCTTTCCAAAGTCGCGGGCGACCCAGAATGACGCTCATATATTTGTCCAGGGTATAAGAGCACCAGACGAGACGCCGTTGGCACTCCCTCTGCACCAGGTCCTCATCCTTGTCATGGTTTATTCTCGCTCGACTGCTGTGTAGACCGAGCGCCATCATCAGCTGGACTGCTGTTCCGAAAGTAAACCAAGCCTTTTGTGCTCGGGAGGAGCTCAGCAGATAGAGCACCATGAGAAACCGGGCTTGGACGGAGGCTAGACTGGGGGCACCCATCTCGAGCGACAGCAGATGGTCGGCCTGCGCATAGTAGAGCTCGCTCCTCTGCCAGCCATCCGCGTCCGCATCTCTCATCCGCCCTTCCTCGTCGACCCGAAACATGCTTGCCGTACTCAAGAGCAGCAGTATGATTGCCTGGGATGCTACACCAAGTTTGTTGCCGACCCCCGCTCTGTCACCCTGGGGTGTTTCGGAGTACAGGCGATGTAGCAGCGTTTGGACTGTGGGCTGATGCAGGACCCGGTAGGTAGGGGCTGCAAACTCGAAATATCGGCGAATCAAGCTCTGAGCCTTTTCCCGGTCAGGCCAGGCAAAACTCGTCAGCTGGACCTCCGGCAGGACACGATCGCCGTACGAAAAAATAGAGACCGTTGAAGGGGCATCGGCCTCCCGCGAAAGGGGAATGGATTTTGAAGGAGTGGTTCGCAGGTCCTGTACGACTTGCCCCAAGAACGAATGGGCAGAGCTAGGGCCCCAGTATTGACCGGGCACGTCCACTGAGCCTCTCTCTTCGGATGCATTGATGAGGCCCGACTGAGGGGTCCTCCTAGCGATCGGCGGACTTGGAGCTCGATCTGAGATGGCGGACCGAGCGATGGTTGGGGATGACTGTAGCTGATTTTTCGGTGTCGGATGGCCCCTCGTCCGAGATGAAGAAGGCGGAGGACTGATTGCGACGCCCCGATTGTAGGCTGTGTCGTAGGTACATGACAGCTGGCGGCGGGCGCAAGGACCGCAAGGGATGGTGCCGGTACAGGCCTTTTTCTTGGCCTTGCAGGCGTCGCAGGCGCGGCTCACCTTGCGGATCTTACGCACGCGAGCGGCAGGAGAGTCCTCCTCACTCCCCGTCATTTAGCTGGCAAACTGGGCCAGAAAGTGCTGCACCGCAGATGCTCATCGCATGGTTTCGGGGTTGGAGATGCCTGGCAATCCGATCCGCCGCTTTTCCGCCTGGGAATTCCGCCAAAAGATCCGTGACGCGCTGACTCAGTGATGACTCAGCAAGAGAATGCGGGGTCCGCGAGCACTGGTATAGCAGCACGGAAGGAAGGAAGAAAGGAGGGGGATGTCGGGTCTATCGAGGCACCTAGATAAAGAGATGCAAGTATACATTAGCATTCTCCTATCAATAACTAGTGGTTGAATGTTACGGAACTTTTTGGCAGCTGTTACTTCTTGTGGTTTATTGTTCACCTCACAGGGTGTTCAAGGAGCAAACTATATATTTCCCGAGCAAGAGCCTGTTTTTGGCCTGGTACTAGTAAGTACTTGCAGTTTGTGAGTCTCGGTCTGGGTCAATGAACTATCTAGCCCAGATACATAAGGCAGACGAGCTATACAAGACTCAAGAAGCCAAAATCAAGGAGCGAGCAGTTGCAACTCAGTTGAGGATGATCCGACGCCGACCGCCAAGTCAAATCTTGTGTGTAGTGCCTGAGGCCCCAGAGCTAATCCCAGTCCGGATTCCCCGCGTCCGTTCCCCAACCTGTCAAACCTGTCAAACAAAACAACCACCACCATCTCCCATCTTCGACTCTCCTCAACTTTCACCCGCTCCTACCCCCTGAAACTGTTGGCGTGGACTGCCCCCTTCGATATGGAGCTCAAGGCTCCCAAGGCCCGTTGGCCCGTCGACCCGTTAACAACTCCGCCTCCGCGCCCTCCCGGACGAGGAAGATGTCCTCGTGGCGCACGCCAAACTGGTCGACCAGATATACACCGGGCTCCGAGGTGAACGTCATCCCCGCTTTAAGGGGCGTCCCGTGGTTACCTTTGTTGAGGTACGGGCTTTCATGGGCTAGGGAGACACATTAGCATCACTCTGACTGGAATTGTCTCCACAGCCCTTCCTTCAATCACCTTTGATACCGATTCCATGACCAACGCGATGGGTAAAGGCAGTACCATACCCAGCATTGGTGATCACCTGTCGGGCGGCAATGTCGACGCTGGCTGCACTGGAGTTGACCTGAAACTGGCCGATGGATCGCGTCTGCGCCTCGAAGACAATATCCCACACCTGCTGGCATCAACGAACCGCCTCCCATTCATCCACGCGGGTGAACTTACCTCCAATTTCTCCTTCAGATGCGCTGGGACCGGCACACCATCAGTCGGTTGATCAAGGAACGGAGGGAAAAATGTCCGACAAATATCCGACGAATAACCGAGAAGATGGGCGCTAGAAGGGATCAGCAGGGCACAACGGGGGACAGCAGCGGACTGACCCGACGTCGATCAGGACAAATGTCTCCGGCTCAAGCACCTTCGAGCCATTGGTGCCACCATGCGGGTTCGCGGCGTTCTCGTCTGGATTCCCGGTCAGCCAGGCTGCGCCCCGCAGCGGTCGGAAACATACCAAACAAGACAATGTCGAAGAAAGGCTCCAAGCCGGCTGAGCGGAGGGTGTTGTCTAACACAGTCGCGATTTCATTTTCCGTCAACCCGGGGTAGAGGCCTGGCGAATCTTAGCCTATACAAACCGCAGATGGCTTGGAGACCTTACATTTGCGCATCTGCCGAACGGCTTCCACGGTCCCGGTATTCACGGCGCGGAGAATACCCACTTCAGCGTCGGACTTAATCTGCCGTACTCTCTCGACCTCTCCCATCAGCCCAACGATCTCAAATCCCACCTGGCCCAGTCCTCGTTGGATAAAGTCACGCATCTCCTCGTCTACCATGATCCGAGGAGTCCGATCCAGAGCCGAGAAGATCACCGAGTTCTTCAACGTGTCGTACGGGCTCCAGTGTTCTTCCCAGGGGATGATCTCGATCGGGTCCACAAACGGCATGTTGAGCAGTCGAGCTCGTTCAGCTTCAAATGAGGGCGACAGGAACGTCGTCTTCGCGGTGACCTGGCCAGACGAGTGGCGGTGTGGTTGCACCACCATCAGGAAAGGGCGCTCCTCGGGCTAGATGATAGTGAGCATGCAAGCGCTGGTGGGCAGGGATAGGAATTCAGACCTCCCACACCTCCCATTCCGGCTGGCTCACGTTCGCATAGTATTTGAACGTATATCCTGGTTCCACCACGAAGGCATCTGCCCCATCGGCAACCAGAGCCCGCGCCAGGCGGTTGCGGCGCTCTTCATATTCCTCGACCGAAATCGGGGCTGCCGTGTCCAGGAAATAGTATCCTGTTTCTCGGAGATTTTCAATGGAACATTTCTCGAATGCCTCGTAGCGGGATACTGAAGACGGTCGATTGATGTGGTTGAAGACCGGCAGTGTCTGGACCAGAGTCAGGGGCCGTCGCCGATTCTTATCTTTAAAGCGCACCTACCACGAAGATAGTGTAGAATCCGAGACAGAGTAAAGCCGCTCCAGTCACGCAGCGCCGGATAGCCCCTCGGTGCTGTTGGTGTTGACGAAGAGGAAGAGGTCTCCCCTCCTCCAACAAGGGCGGATAAGCCTGCTTGTCCAACATGGTGTTGTGGAAGTTGACGAAACCTTCGCCGGCTACGGGAATTGCTTTGTTGGACGTGCCTCTGCAGCTGTCGGGGGGAAGATCCGAGCACCCGCCGATCTTGGGCCTGGCGTCCTTTAAAGAGGGGAACGAGCCAATGCTGCGGTTCGCTCGAGATTCCCCACCTCGCCATGGCTTGCTCTTCGCCAACCAGATGCCAGGACCACGCAACGTTATCACAGATCGGGCTTATCAGCGAATCTCGCGGGTGCTCCGACATTTGTGCCGCGGGTTGGATAAGCCACGCTGGCCTGGGCTTATCAGATATCTGCCCAGCATCTCGGCGGGGAGACAGGCGCGGATCGGCCGACAAGACGGGAGAGATACGCTGCGGCCGACAGAGATAAATACACGCACCTCGTCATGGTGGGGTTCAATTACCTTGGGGCCATTGCTGGGGTGCTACAAAGTAGAATGGCTGTCGAAACCGCTCCCACCGAGGGCGAACGCCGGACCCAGGCGGCTGAAGCAGCTCAGCCTTCCAAACATGCACAGGTGCAGGTATCCCAGGATGTGGTCGACGAGGTGACCGAGGGTACCCATGGCCGAAAGACCTCGAAGCTCTCCGTTTTGCTGATGATCGTGTTTTCCGGCCTTGCCATTGGGTCGGATGGCTTCAACGCGTCCATTATCGGCAATCTCGAGCTGATCATGGAAGTCATCTACCCAAAGTCGCTCACCACGGCCGTGGCGTCCCGCTTGTCCAACGCCTTTATGGTCGGCATGATTATTGGGATGTTGTCGTTCGGGTATGTGTCGGATAAGGTGGGCCGCAAGGCCGGCGCGGTCTTGACCACGGTGATTCTGGTGCTGGGGATTGTTTTGAGCGCTGCTGCGAGCGGGACGGACCACGAGGGAATGTTCTGGATGTTGATTGTTGCGCGAGGCATTGCTGGCGTCGGTGCAGGCGGGTGAGTGCGACTACCAACCCCGTGGATAATCTTGCGGAGACCATGCATTCTGAGACATTGTTTAGGGAGTATCCTGTCGCCGGAGCGGGCGCGGCAGAGGCAACCGATGAGGAGAGAGCTGTGCGGAACAGACGGGGTTTTATCTTTGCGATGATCTCCGACCTATCGGCGTCGCTTGGGTTCGCCTTCGGTGCCCTTGTCCCCCTCCTGCTGCTACTCTGCTTCCACCAGCAAGTCCGTCACTATGAAGCGGTCTGGCGGATCTCCTTGGCCCTTGGGGTGATCCCACCGCTGTCAATCTTCTGGTTTCGCTACCGGATGGCAGTCAGCTCCGCCTATCGCAAGAGTGCGATGCAGAAGCAACCCGTCCCCTACTGGTTGGCACTGAAGCGGTACTGGCGCCCCTTGCTGGGTACCTGTGCTTCTTGGTTCATGTAAGTGGCTCGTCTCTCTGGGAACCGCTGATGGCGATTCTGATGGTCATTAGCTATAATTACATCTCCTACCCCTTTGGGCTCTTTTCGTCGACGATCGTCGACCGCGTGAACCCGACCTCCTCCCTGGCGCTGACCATGGCTTGGGGCACCCTCATCAATTGTTTCTACATCCCGGGAGCGTTCATCGGTGGCTTCCTGTCCGACCGGATCGGGCGGCGGCGAACGATGGCGCTGGGTTATCTCCTTCAGGCCGCCTTAGGGTTTATCCTGGGTGGCGCGCTGGGTCCCATCGAACAGTCGCTACCGTTGTTCATCGTGCTGTACGGCGTGTTCCTCACGCTTGGGGAGGTGGGACCGGGATCGACCATCGTGGTGACGGCCAGTGAAAGTTTTCCGACCGCCATTCGGGGCCACGCTGTGGGATTTGCGGCGGCGTGGAGCAAGGCGGGGGCCGCCATCGGGACGGCGGTCTTCAAGCCGATCCTAGCGAGCTGGGGCGATGATGCGTCTCGAGGCACGCAGGCTGTCTTTCTCATTGGATCCGGGTTCGCTGTCCTTGGGGGGTTGCTGGCATGGTTTGTGTTCCAGGATACGGATCAAGCGTTGGACAATGAGGATCAGGCTTGGAAAGAATATCTGGCTGCCAACGGCTATGCAGATGTACAATGGGGCGTTGCTGATCGCCAGGGCCAGGAGCTGGAATCCAAGGCGATGCAGGGGTAGTCTCGAGGGTTCATTTCCTGCTCGATTGAGAGTCTTTCATCATGATACTCCCATTATTATCACAATGACAGTCTTTCCCATTTGTTTGTTCATCTGATGCCATTGGAAACGATACCACCTTCTTCGGCCCAGTTCTTACGTGCAACGCCGGTTGTGCCTATATCTCATCGATTCATATCGCACGGAGTCCACCGAAACGTGTATCAGGAGCAACCTTGTTGTCGCACATGTGCCAGTCTGGCTCTGATGAAACCGGCATGTGGATTTGCGTGGCAGTCACAAGCATTGCCCTTCTGACATCCTATGTTACCACGAGGGGTGGTACCTAATTTGGTCATGGGATCGAACGACCTCTGGGGGTTCCGTACTTCCTCGCGGTCCAGCTGCTCTCCCCTCGCTTCGATGCCCTCAAATTCCTGGACGTCCAGAGTGAACAAACCGGGCAGGAATGCGAGCGAACGCATCTAGCCTCCGGAGCATTTAGGCTGGGAAGGTGATCAATCACAACGACTTCAATGTCAGGATTCGGAGACATGCCAGAAATAGGAATTGTGGGTAGCTTCTTCGAGACCCGGATGATGTGCTCTCAATCGGACCGTGAACTCGACAGACCTGGCAGAATATCAACCTAGGTTTTCTGGTGATTTTATGTGATAAGAACAACCACCACCACTAGTTCGACTATTACCACCACCACTACTACTACGACAACGACGTTTCTCGACAAGAGCAGTAAAGCATGCGTGGAGATGAGCTTGCTATCATCATTCATCATCATCATTTATGCTAATCATTCCTTTCTAAGCTCATCCATCCCGCCAACCGCGAGAAATCATGTACACATCAAACAACTCGTCGACGCCAGCATCAACCTCTACTTCCGGAAGGCCACCGGACTGGGCAGCGCAGTCGGGGTGTTGTTCCGGGCGCGCGTCTGGACGAGATGCTCGAAGGAGGGCGCCTCCTCGACCCGCGGGGTGAACGGCTCAAAGTCCCACAGGTAGCCCAGGGTACGGAGGATGGACGAGGCGGAGTAGGAGACGGTCTTCCCCCCGACATTCGTGCCCCTTTGCTCCACGTAGCCCTTAGCGACCCACGGGGAGATCAAGAAGGTGGGGATGCGTCCGCCCAGACGGTTGAAGTCGAGGGTATAGCGCTCGCCAGTGGGGGTGGTGGCCGTGTAGGTCAAGTTGTCCGGCCGGGGCGCCAACGGCGGGGGGACGTGGTCGTGGAAGCCGCCGGTCTCGTCAAAGCTCAGGATGAAGAGCGTCTCGCCCCATTGGGGCCCGGCACGGAGCGCGTCGTAGACGTCCTTGATCAGCTTCTCGCCGTCGGAGATCAATCCGCTCGGGTGCATGGAGTTGGTGCCCACGCCGCAGCACGAGGGGTTGATGTAGGTGAACTCGGGCAGGGCGCCGGCGGCGGCATCGGTGTAGAAGTTGGCCAGGGGCCGGATCTTGTCGGTGTTGTTGGTGGTGTAGGTCCAGTTGAAAAAGCCGGCATCGGGACCGGTTCCGCCCGCGGTGTCGTAGTAGTTGATCCAGGAGTGGCCGGTCTCGGTCAACTGCTGGAAGATGGAGCGCTGGGGGAAGGCGTGCTCGCTGAAAGCATCGTCGTTGTCACCGTGGCCGTAGGAGGTGCCGGACACGAGTGCCGCACGATTGGGATCGGTGGGCTATGTTCCGTCAGCGTCAGCCATGTTCATGGGGGGAGGGGATTGGGGGATTCACGTACGCCCGGGATGTCCGAGTGCCAGTGGTTGAAGACCACGAAGTTCTCGACTAGCGAGGTGATGACCGGCACCTGATCCTCGGTGTAGTAGTTCATGACCTGCACCGACAGCTCCGTGCGGTTGGCATCGGCGCTGTAGAGGCGCAGCTGCTCCTGGACGAAGCCCTGCTGGGTCGGGGTCAGCTTGCCTGCCGCGATGGCGCTGTTGTCCGGGTTGAAGGTGCCATAGAACTCGAAGTTGTTCCCATAGACCGCGTGATCCGGGTCATCGGTCACGGAGTCGTAGTCCCGGGCTGCACTGCACACGACGCCCTCGGCGAGGTTGGAGACATTGTACGGGTTACAGAAGGGCCCGTTGTTGATGGGGTTCTCCAAGCCCCGGATGGTCTGGCCTCCCAGCAGGTTGTCGACGGAGCGGTTCTCCATCACCAGCACCACCACACTCTTGATCTTGGACTTGAGGTTCTGGATGGAGCTGTCCGAGTGCGCCCGTCGGGGCTGGCTGGGAATGGCTCCCGCCGCGGCCGCAAAGGCCAAGAGGCCGAGGAAGGCACTGGGATGCATGGTGGAGGACTGAAAGGGATTACCGTACCAGATACAACAAACTGGATAGGAGGTTGCTTCCATGCTTCTTATAGCGGACATTGTCTGTGGTGCACCCTCCCACGTGCTGGGAGCATGGACTTGGCATGGCTTCGTCTATAGCATCGCGACTTCACTAGACGGTTAATCGGTCGCCAATGGAAGAAGACCTGCAGGGGCACGAGGGGCCGTCCCCGCGACCGTGGAGGGGTGGTCTTAACAATGCGCGCAAGGAGATTGGCGAGGGGAGACCCCGTGGAGCGTGCAGTACGACGGTTGTCCGACCGATGAGGCCATCCCCACGGGACGGCATCCTAGCACCCTGCAGGCCTTGAGGGATCGGCAGCCCCGTGCATGTCCACCGGGGCATGATTGGACGGAGAGCAGCAGACCTGAATCTCTGACCTTGTTAGCGTCGGCGACTAGCCGTATGGCCCGGAGTCGACCTGGTGGCTAGGCCGGTAGTTGAATCTCAATGCGTCGTGAGGTCCTTCTGACGGGGGATGTTGGACCTTTCTATGTATGTAGAGAGGATAGGGCAACCGAGACCCAAATGGGACGAATGGTCCGGAGACACCCGGTGGCCGGTAGCTTCCGGCCCGCCCCGATGCCTCAGGGACCAGGCTGGGCGCAGCCTTGTTGCCTCAGGCTGACCGACTCTCCAGTCAGGTGATGCCGCAGGGGATGTACACAGGTCTAGCCCGTATCTTTCGGGCGATGGTGCGCTATCCACATCTGGTTGGTGGCGAAGGTCGATTCTGCACCGTGCTCATGGAAACATTCACTGGAGCTCTGATTGGCAAGGTTGGGGCAGATGGTTGCTACGGACTTGGTATCCGCGCCTCGGATGAGACCCGGCGACTTGGAGCCGACGGGGCGATCGGCATCGCGGTGAAACTCGAGGAGGGAAATCTGAATATCCTCTCCGCTGCGGTTGTCGAGATTCTTGCTCAGCTTCAGCTCGGCACATCCGAGCAACTGCAGCCCCTGGCCGCGTTCCATCGGCCGCAAATCCGCAACACGGCCGGTGATGTTACGGGAGAAACCTCGCATCAGTTTCGACTATCATCGTTATAGCAGCTGCCGCTTATGAGCTTGTCTGTCACCCTTTCTGGGCGGTCGAGATGAGAAGGTAAGATGGCAGATGCTTCTCAGAGGGGTCGTCTGCGGTCCACGGAAGGACTCGAGGACAAGATTTGGAGGTGCGCTAGACTGTATACCTCAGCTGCATACAATTTATGTATCACGCGCCTTGGCATACTGTTCTTGTCGCTTCCATCACGGACCGGTACCTTATGCCGGTTTTCAGTGCAGAGGGACCTTGCACTCCCGCATATAGTAAACCTTAAGGTTCTAAGCGGAGACCCTTGCGGACCCCTAGCAGTAGATAAGGTTACTTGCATGGAAGATGTCATCAGTGGCAGTCATGGAACCGACATATCTGCATCTGCTGATAAGATGGGGGTGTCACCAGGAGCCTTCTGGAAGCCCTAGAATGGAGCTAGTCTCCAGATTGTCAATGTGGGGACACCAGGGTTGCCTAATCGCATCACCTAAAACTGTCAGGCACTAGCTACTTGGTAGATAGGTAGACAGAACATGTCTTCCAGGTGGATCCTCCCGTGGAGAAGATTTGGAGACACTCGTCTGGACCTTCCCCCTCCCCGGGGGTTCCGGTTGGGGGATGCTTATCGGCTGGGCTGCCGATGTCGGCCGGGTCCGTTATCAATCCGCTCCTCTATCACCCGCGCGCAGGGTCCTTGATCTTAATTCATTAGTCGAGTTGGCCTACCAACTGGTGGATCCACTGACAGAACCCTGATAAGCCCGTGTGGGGTGATAAGCAGCATCTAGCAACCATTATCTGAGACACTCTGGTGGCACAGCCGTTGATACGGACTCACCCGTTCACGGGCAGGTCCACGATGGGTATAAAATGATCAAGTCGCTGCCAGACCGCATCAGCAGCAAGCAACATTGACTTACACTCATACTCGACGCCATGACTATCAAACCGCTTCTTCTCTCGGCCCTGGCCACCCTCGGGTCGGCATCGCCCCTCCTCTATCCCCGGGCCACCAACGAGACCTATGTCTTCACCAATGCCAATGGCCTGAACTTTACGCAGATGAACACCAGTCTGCCCAATGTGACTATCTTTGCTACCGGTAAGCAACCACTCCATTTCTCTATCCCTCTATCCCTCCGGACCGCTCTCTAAAGCGATCAACAGGAGGCACCATCGCCGGCTCCGATTCCAGCTCGACCGCCACCACCGGCTACACCTCCGGTGCCGTCGGGGTCTTAACCCTCATCGACGCCGTCCCCAGCATGCTCGACGTCGCCAATGTGGCTGGCGTGCAGGTGGCCAACGTCGGCAGCGAGGACATCACCTCCGACATTCTCATCTCCATGTCCAAGGAGATCAACCGCGTCGTCTGCGACGACCCCACCATGGCCGGCGCGGTCATCACCCATGGGACGGACACCCTCGAGGAGACCGCGTTCTTCATGGACGCGACCATCAACTGTGGCAAGCCCGTGGTGATCGTGGGTGCCATGCGGCCCTCCACGGCCATCTCCGCGGACGGCCCCTTCAACCTGCTCGAGGCGGTCACCGTGGCTGCCTCTCCAAAGGCCCGGGACCGCGGCGCCATGGTGGTGATGAACGACCGGATTGCCTCGGCCTACTACGTGACCAAGACCAACGCCAACACCATGGATACCTTCAAGGCCATGGAGATGGGCTATCTGGGCGAGATGATCTCCAACACGCCGTTTTTCTTCTATCCGCCGGTCAAGCCCACCGGCAAGGTGGCCTTTGATATCACCAATGTGACGGAGATCCCGCGCGTGGATATTCTGTTCTCCTACGAGGACATGCACAATGATACGCTGTACAACGCCATTGAGAGTGGTGCCGAGGGCATTGTGGTAAGTTAATGCCTACATATAAAGTTCTTTGAGATTCAACACACATGCTGATGACTGCAGATTGCCGGAGCCGGGGCAGGTGGCGTGACCACGTCATTCAACTATGCCATCGAGGATGTCATCAACCGGCTGGACATCCCCGTGGTGCAGAGCATGCGCACGGTCAATGGCGAGGTGCCCCTGTCGGATGTCAGCAGCGATACCGCCACGCACATTGCCAGCGGATACCTGAACCCGCAGAAGTCGCGCATCCTGCTGGGGCTGTTGCTGGCGGAGGGCAAGAACCTTACCGAGATTGCCGATGTGTTTGCCTTGGGCACTGATGCGTAGGGTGGCTGTATGAGTTAGAGCGATGAATGTGTATGTTCATGACTAGAGAATCTAATAATCAATTGACGTCTACAATGGCGATCAACAGCATTGACAGACGGTAGCCGAGCTGAGTAAACGCAGTTCGACATGAGGCTAACTTTCCATCGACCATAACATGCACACGATGTAGTTCTACAGATGGTTTCCAAGCATCACCTTTCGCAGCCATGGTTCTACCGATGGGAAATCCCCCCATCCACCGCCACGTCCTGCACCGTGCCATTCCGCTTGACGGCCTGGTCGCTCCGGAACCGCTGCGTCAGCGCATGACCCTCGTCCGGCACCATGTCGGTGTGGAGGGGCCCACGGCCTCGGCCCAGCCGAGGGTCATGGTGGTCAGGGCGGATTTTGATCCAGAATACAACTTGGCCCATTTGGTGCCGATCGACGCCACCACGGTACCGATATTGATGATTCGCGCTCCCGGGGTGCGCAGATGGGGGAGGGCGGCTTGGAGCAGTAAAAACGGCCCGCGGACATTGGCGAGGTGGCCGTGCAGGGCTTTGTCCGACGAAGGACTGCATGTTGGTGGATTGCTGGAACGGCACAACTGGAACGGACGAGTGCGGACCAACGCCCGATCCATCACCGTTAGCGCTGTCCGCGGCGAGATCGGCGAGATCGGCGAAGGACGGAGGCTTACCCTAACCGTCCGCATCCCCGGGCCTGGGACCGTCGACCATCGACGCCAATCAGCTCCTGCAGGCTGACTCGGGGCCGGACCATCAGCGGCATCTCCCGGGTTGAAGAGGCTGAGGCCCCCTCCCGCATGCGTTCCACAACCCCCCAGCCAAGACGTCCATCCGCTTGCTTTGCCAGGCCCTTCACGCTTTCTGCGAGGCATCTCCATTGTGAAGATCCATCCGAAATGCTGTCCGTTCCACCGGATGGCTTAGAGGACGACCCGGAGGCGTGGGAGGAAGTCTCTGATGCGTCGGGTACCACCCCCCATCCTGCGACACCGACCACGCACTAACGCGTTGCGACCATCCTCAGCCAGATTAAACATTCCGGCCAACTTGGCGCCTCCCTCGCCGTGGCCATGCTCGCTGCCCGCCCAGCCGGTGGCTCGCAGCCTGTCCTACCGTAAGTGTCGAGCCTGCCGCCGGGATCCGTCCCACTGACGCGAGCCATGTCGGACAGGGTTCACGATCATGTCGCCGCGCATGCTGCCCACGTGCGAAGTCCGGAACCCGTATCTGCAGTCATGGTTCCCGCTATCGTTGCAGGATGCCGCCTTGTTCCCCGCCCTCCTTTCGTCGACGTTGACCCATCGGCGCGCCCGCTGCCTCCTGGGGGAGGAGTGGCCGGACGGGTTCGACGACCAGGATCGTTCACTGCTGGCCGCGTGTTACGCGCACACCGTGAGCGCCCTCAATGGGGTCCTGCGGCAACCTCTCCACGGGGTGAGCGATGCCACCCTCCTGGCGGTGCTGATGCTGGTGGAAGGGCCCACGATCCCCGTGGCGCGCGACTGGACCACACCACCGGTCTTTCGGGCGCCGCTGCAAGGCATGCAGTGGCTAAAGGTCCATGGCGCCCGCAAGCCGCACGAGGCCCATCAGCGGGGGCTGTGCCGGCTGGTCCAGCTGAAAGGGGGGCTCTCTCGCATCCAGCTGCCCGGCGTGGCCGCGGCCATCTCCTTGTACGTGCGCGGACTTGATGTCCCCTCCTGACATCTGGTCCCGGACTAACCGTCTCAGTCGCCTGCTGGTCAATGCCACGTTAACCCTGTCGGTGCCCCCCCTGCCGTTTCACCCCTTGTCGGAGGGGAGTGCGCAGACCGTGCCTGAATTCCTGGCCAGCTGTGCGGACGCGGGATCCCACGGGTCCGGCCGGTTTGCAGAAGTAGGGTTACCCGCCGACATGCGACCAATCTTCGAGGCCATGGCCCTGTACACGGCGATGGTGGAACAGTATCTCCGCGGTGAGATCGCCCGGCCCGATACTCAGGCCATGTGCGACCAGCGCAACCTGATCCAGCACGGCCTCCTGTCTCTCCACCCCGCCGAGGGCTCCTCCGACTCCGCCCGCTTCTATGAAGTGTGCCGGGCATCGGCCCTGATTTTCAGCGTCGGGGTGATCTTCCCCTTGCCGGCGGCCACCGCACCCTTTGCGGCGCTGGTCCAGACCCTGCGCACCCATCTGGGCGATGCCCCCCCGCTAGAGGATGGCGGGCCTGCCTTTCCCGCGGCCCCGGCCCTTCGGCTCTGGATCATCGCCATGGGAGGCATCGCCGCCACCGGCACGCCCGAGCGTGAGTGGTTTGTCGGGAGGCTCCAGCACTCCGCCCGTCAGGCGGGGCTGGGGGAGTGGCAGGCCCTCCGCCAATCTCTCCAGACGATCCTCTGGCTGGACAGCGCCTGTGACGCGGCGGGGGAGCAGCTGTGGACGGAGGCGCAAGAGCTTCGGCCGTGGAGGCCCGCCAGGCCCGTCCCTGCGCGGCCCACGTATGGGACGCAGCTGGACGACGTGCAGGGACCCCGACGGAGAGAGCCGCCGTGCACGCCATGTAGAAACCGGGGCGTCCGGTGCAATAAGGGGCTGCCGTGTCAGACCTGTGTCCGCCATGGAATCCGCTGCTCGTATGGCGCCCGGGACGCAGTGGTGGTGCCTGCCCGCGTGCATGTCTTCTCCATGCGCCGGCAGCCCTGCCAGCTGTGTAAGCAGCGCAAGGTACGATGCGAGAGGCAGCGGCCGTGCCAGAGTTGTGTCAAGGCCGGGTTGACATGTATTCCGCTAAGCCGTAGTTAAAGGAGAGAGATGGAATTGCCAGGAATTTAGCATCGGAAGGAATGGCCTTCGCCGAGCTCGCCGAACTCGCCGAATGGGAGCGACTGGTAGATGACTCTGTGAAAGGAGATCACGTGATCTTGGACCTAGCTACCTAGTCACCTCCTCCTCGCGTAGTTAGCTAGGTAACATATATATATAATATTATTAATATTACTATTATAGGTTATAAGTCTTTATAGTAATAAATTATTAAATATTTATTTTCCCTATTATTTTTTCATTATTTTTATGTATTGTTTATTGAATAGTATCTTTTTTAAAATTTTTTATGCCTTAAATCATTATTATATATAGTTTTATAGGTAGAAAAGCCTCTATAATAATCTAATCAGCTTAGTATCTAGGTTTAGTATTTATTAACTAACTAGATCTCTTATTACGCGAGCGGTGTGGTTAAATACTTATAATAATACTATTTAAAAACTTATTTAATATTAATGTCTCCAAAGCTATTTCTAAGTTTAAAAGTTAGGCTAACTAGTTATTATAATAAAGAAACTTATAAAACTATCTATATTTATATAATCTAGACGTATAGAAGCTGTTTTAAAATAAATATATTTTTTAAAAAAAATTAATTCTTTATTCTAAGGATGAAGATAAAAATATATATATACTAGTTATTTATACTAGTAATAATAATACTTTACTTACTTAATAAGAACTAGAATATAATATTAAATAGATTAAATAATATAATTATACTTTACTTACCACATATAACTCTAACTGTAAGAAGTAGAAATAATTAAATTATTTTATATTTATAATTTTTAATATTATATATAAAACTAGTCCTGTAGCGCGTTTCTAAAACTATAACTTTATATTAAAAATATATATTTTTTTCTAGAAAATATATAAGATCTCCAACTTTACTATAGTTATCTATTTATATAATAAATAGATATCTATTCACTATAATAGTATAAGTAATTAAGAGATTTTTCTTATATACTACGTGGACACCCTTAATAAACTTTATAATATTAAAATTATTAATAATTATATTAAATTTTTATAATTTTTTATAATTATTTAAAATATACCTATCTTATAATTATTTATTATAAATTAGTATATAATACTAACAGAAAATATAATCCTATTATTTATATATATTTAATTTATATAATTTAAAGATATATGTAAGAATTAATTCTTTTAGCTAATTATATATTTAGTTAATAATAAATTTTAAAATAATATTAAAAATATTAATAATAATATTTAAAATAATAATTATAGTGGTTACAGCTATAGATATAAGCATAATTATAAACGTGGTGATATCTATAATTATAATAAAAATTAAATAAATATTTTTATATAATATAAAAAAAAGCAACTTGATACTACTAATAAGAATATTATATAATATATTTTTTATAAATATTATAGAAATCACTTTCTAAGTCAGTACTTATTAAACCTAAATAAGAAAATAATTATAAATATTTAGATTAATATAGTTACTACACTTACTCTATTTATATTATTATTAGAAATACTATTAGTTAATATAATTAATATTAATTTTAACTTTTTTAATACTTACGCTGTATTAGTTTACTTTAATATTATTATTATAATTTAAAAAGATTAATATCTGAACCACTCGCACGATTAAATACTTAATTTTAAGACTATTAAAATAATAATTTATTTAAAATATTATTTTATATTCTTTACTCTTTATATATATATAATTAAAACTATTACTAATAAGATCTTCCAGACTATTGGTTATAGTATTATTTTAATTAAATTAATAAATAAGTAAAATAAATTTTATAGATTTTTAAAAATAGATTATATTTAATATATACTAGTATTCTTATATAATCTTATTTTATATAAGTAACTAACATGCTAGGATATTTATATATATATTAAGATTAAAAAAACTACTATTCTTATTTAATATTTTTTATATATAACTGGCACTATAAGTTGTAAGATAATTTAAGATCTATATTTTTATAATATTTTAATATACTTATTACCCTCTAATTTTATTATTAATATTATTAAAAAAACAGCTTTTTTATTAATTTTAATTTATTTTATATACTATTATATGGCTTATATCTCCAAATAAAAGATTTATAACTTTATTAGATATATTATTAATTTTAATATTAAAAAAAATATTTTACTAGTGTCCTGTAAGTTTTACTTTTATAAAAAAAATTAAATATTATTTATTTTCTATACTAAGTCTTATAATCTTAGTTTACGCGTTAAAAATCTTATTTATATAAATATTTATAGACCACTATCTATACGCGGTTAAACTAGTATATATTATTTTATTACTTTTATTAATTATATCTTCTAATACTACTAGATATTCCTACTTAAGGAATATAATAAGATATATAATAAATTTATTACTCTATAGAACTACCTCAAACGATAACTAAATATTAATATTAAATGTGTTTATAATAATAATATATCTAAATATTAATTATTTATATCTTATTATTAAAAATAAAATATTATTTAAGATTTTATTCTATATTACTACTCTAATCTTAATCCTATTACTAAGATTAAAAACCATCATCTAGTTAAATCTTATATATTAGTTATAGTAGATAATTAATTATCTTATTTTCTATAGAATTATCTTATTTTCTATAGAATTATATTATTCTTATAGTTAATTATATATAAAATAGATTTATATATAATATTATTGGGAAGACTCTCTATAAAATTCTATATAAAATATAATTAAATATCTTATAATAGAAAGTTCTTAGTTGCCACTGCTAGTATCTCACTTCTAAAAAAATTTATAATAAATTAGAAAATTATATATAAGAAAGCCGCTTCATTAACTACTTTAAATTAGTTTATAAAATCTATAATATTTAAATTTATTAGATTATATACACCCGTAACATTATTTTTAATAAAAAACCTATTTTATAATTATTATTAATAATATTTATATATGATTTTAATTCTATACGCTACAGTGAAGCTAATATAAAAACTCTAGTTTAAAAAGATTTTTATTATTAATTATTATTTAATATATTTTTTTAATATTAGCAGCCTATTCCTAGTATTTTTTTTAATTATTTTACTATAGATAAGCAGGATAGTAGTAAAAAGCTGGACTAGTTATTAAAATATAAATAAATTAATATATTTTTATTTTTATTTATAATTAATAATATTATTTATAATACTACATCTAAACTAGTAATTATTATTGAAAATAATAAATCTAAAGATTAGTTATTTTTTATAAATTTTTTAATTACTAGTACCTCCTGTACAGAACCTGCTATTTTTAATATAGAATTATTATTAATAGTTAAATAATTACTATATTATTTTATATATATTTATAAGCTTTTATACGCGCTTTTTGAGTCCCTAGAGGCATATATTATTAGTATAAATAATAATCTAGACTTAAATATTAATACTCTTTATAAATTATTTATTAATAACTATTTTATTAGTATTTTATTTTTAGAAATTATAGCTATACAGTATTCTACTAGTCTATAGACTAGAAGAGCTACTTCTACTAAAGAACTAATATCTTAAGATACTAGCTATATCTTTATTTTATATATTAATATTATAATCTATGTTAAAGCATCCAAATAACACAAAATAATATATTATAAGATATAAAAATAGATTAAATATAATATTTTTTATATAATTCTATATTTTTATAATACGTGTCTTCTTCCGCTTAAATAAATATTTAAAATTAAATATAATAATATTTATAAGATTTATCTTATTATCAAAGATTTCCAGCAACATGTTAGTAAAAATTATTAGATTAAAAAAATATATATAGCTATAATTAAAAATATTAATTTTAAGATTTTTATTACTTTAACTACTAAGTTTTATTAAGTTTTATATTATCTTAATATTATTATAGTCTTTCTTAATATTAAATTACGCGAATTAATATATATTAAACTACTAAATAACTTCTAGGAAAATAGTATGTGTGGTAAATTTTTTAAATTATTATATAATTTAAAATAAATACTATATAAATAATATAATATATTTTATAATTTTTTAATAATTAATAATTTTAAATATTTATATACAGATCACTCTGTATTCATAAAAAAGAGTTTTTTTATATTTATTTATATTAATAATATCTTTCTACTTGCGCTGGATAGTACTGTAATTAATATTTTTAAAATATTATTTATTAAATTTATTAAATTTATTAAATTTATTAATAATAGTTCCTGTACCTACTTTCTAGATATTAATATTATATAAATAAATAAAAATATTTATCTTTTATAGAAATTATATATATAAGATTGTCTAAAATATTTTAGTCTTTTTATTTATAAGATTTCTTCTATACTATATAATTCTAAGAATTTTTTATTAAAGTATAATAGAATAGTAGATCCTGATAATATTAAAATATATTAAAAATATAATAATATATTTATTTAAATTATAATTAACACATGTTTTAATATTATATATGTAATAAGTAAATTATTATTTTTTATAAATAATCTTACTAAATTATATCTTTAAGTAATAAATTTTATTTAGTATTATTTTATTAGTTTTTTTAATTACTATTTTTTTTACTATTAGGATAGACCTAGTCTCATTAACTTTTATAATACTAATTAAACTAGTCTCTATTTTCTTAATATAATATTAACTTCTAATTATATATTCTAATTTACTAGGAGGCCTATTTCATGGAGTTTAAAAAAATAAACTACTATTATACTATTTTTAATTAAAAGTAAGTATATCACGTAAGTAATAATAATATAAAAATTAATTTAACTCTAACTATTATTTATTAAACTAGATATTTAGTACTTTAAAACTATATTTATTTTAATAACTTATCTTATAGTTATTTATACAGATAACTAGTCTATTATTATTTTAATTAAAAATCCTAAGTTCCACGCTTAGATAAAATATATCTCTATTAAATAGCATTTCATATATTATAAAGTACGTGTAAAAAATATTAAATTTATTTATATTAATATAATTAAATAAATAACTAATAATTTTATTAAATTATTTAAATATTTCACTTACTCCCATTTTATTAAGTAACTTAGTATAGTAAATTATATTTAAAATTATATTTAATATTTTTATATCTACATATCTTTTACTTTCTATTTAAAAAATATAAATAATCTTATATTTTTCTTTTTTTATATGTAACGTTACTGACTACGTCCTTACTTATAGAAAATGTAAAAAAAGATCATATAATCTTAGACCTAGCTATCTAGTCACCTCCTCCTCGTGTAGTTAGCTAGGCAACACACACACACAATATCATCAATATTGCTGTCACAGACTCCCGTATATAAAGCGTCAGACTGCCCAGAACTCCCTCGTCAGCCATATCAGGAGTAGAACCTCGCCAACATGTACCGCGCCCTCTGGCTTGCCCTCCCCTTCGCGCTGGGTGCCGTGGCCCGGCCGCGGGGATCTCCCCCGGGTGTGACGAGGTCGCCATCCCCGTCCCCGTCGTCGCGCCGCGCTTTATCGTGAACGCGACGGTGGAAACCAACTGGGATGCGGTCGCCCTGACGCTGAATCTGACCCGACGCGACTCGGGTACGGCCACGGACCCGTGGCCCATCGCCGGCACCACCACCACCACGGCCGTGGCGAGCAACTTTACCATCGGAGCGACGCTTTGCCAGGGACCCCCAGGGGCGCCGGTGCTGGTGTTGACCCACGGCATCATCGAATCCAAGCTGTTGGTTCATCCCCCTCGGCACCGGGACCTGACGCGCCTGCTGACATCGCATGGGGCATAGGTATTGGCGTCCCAATCTGACCAACGCATCCGAGTACAGCTTCGTGGATGCAGCCCTGGCAGCAGGCTATTCCGTCCTCAGTTATGATCGGATCGGCGTCGGGACCTCGTCCAAGTATGTGCCCGAGGGTATTCCCCCTCATCTCGACCTCTCACTGACCACTAGGGATCCCCAGGGTCAACGCGCTGTCCGATGCCCAATTCCAGGTGGAGACGGCGGTGCTCAACGCGCTCACGGCCTACGCCCAGCACGCCACGAACGCCTCCCGCGTGGCCCTGGTGGGACACAGCTATGGCGCCTATCTGACGGCGGCCTCCGCCAGCCAGATCGCGGTGGATGCGGTCGTGCTGACGGGGTTCAGCGGCACCTTTGATTACTTTGGGCCCTTCCTGGCGGGGGCCGGCCTGCGCATTGCGCGGGATCAGAACCCCGCCCGCTGGGGGACATTGGACGCGGGCTATCTGACGTCGTCCGACCTGTTCGCCGAGACGTATGTCTATTTCGCGGACCCGTACTTTGAGCACCGGGTGGCCGAGTGGGCGTTTGCCACCGAAAGCGAGCCGTTTGCGGTGGGCGAATTGCCGTCGTTGTTGGCGACCACGATTGAGTATGGCCAGATCACTGCCCCCGTCTTGCTCCTGCAGGGCCAGTTCGACGTGTCCGCCTGCGGGGGGAACTGTGTAGGCCTGCTGAACAGCACCCAGGCGTTGTTTGCGCGCGCGAGCACGGTCGAGACCGTGGACAATCTTCCCGCTGGGTAAGCATGATTGGATGCCTTGTGGGCTGGGTAAGCTGACGTGCCTGACAGACACAATCTGAACCTCCATAGGGTTGCCCCCCAGGCCTTTGACCGGATCTTCCGCTTCCTGCGGGCTCAGGGCGTCTGACATGCAGGCTACCTCGTGCCGGGGGCCCAAGTGGGTGAGAGAGGGAGGGGAGGAGATACAAGGAAGAAGGTGGCGGGCAGTGATGACATCTTAGAGATAGATTCCATCACATACTTTCTGTTCTAGACTTTAGAGTCTTTTCTGGTACGGGAGGCCTAGACAACTGAACCCTTATCACCGACGCTGGTGCATCACCTGCATTGGATCGCCAAGAGCTTGTCCAAGCCCGTCTTCCCCGTGGTAGCGTCGATCATTCGTCCTCCGGAGTCCGGAGTATCTCCAAGCCTCCCCCAAGGTCATCCATCCCACTGCTTGGTCAATGGCAAGGCTAGGATCGTTAAGTTCAGGGAGCCGAATTAAGGCCCCCCGGGCCGCCAGCAGGGACCGAGTCAGCTGAGGAAGGAGGCTGATTCGCTGCCGACTGCCCACCCATAAGGCTGGGCATTGAGGGCATTGCCAGGAGGCCTCCAACCTGATGTCATGTTCATGTGGTGGAAAGGGTAGTCCGGTCCTTCAAGTAGTGGAACTGCCGTCTTTCGCAGTATCCCTTGGACTATAGACGTCCGACACCTCTACACCATGGAGCTCGAGCCCAACAAGACCGGGTTTCAGACCCTGGCCGAACCACATCCGACCCAGCTGGTTCCAGGCGGCGTATGTTCCCCGGCTGCAGGTCATCTGCTGTCTCTTCTAAATTCGCTGACAGATCCTCTCTGTTGCAGCGCGTGGGCAAGGCCGTGACGGTCGATGACCTGCGCCGCGCCGTGCCCGACTACTGCTTCACCCCGTCGCTGTTCTGGTCCTTCTTCTATCTCGTCCGGGACCTCGCCTACTCCGGCATCCTCCTGATGGGGCTGTACCGAATGCTAAACACCATCGTGGTGCAGGAATCCCCGGTGCTCTACTACCTGACGGTGATCGGGTCCGGGTTCGATCAGGGCTTTGTCTGGACGGGGCTGTGGGTGATTGCCCACGCGTGTGGCCACAGCAGCTTCTCCCGCTCGGCGGTGCTGAACGACAGCATTGGCTTTGTGCCGCATTCCTGCCTGCTGGCCCCCTAATTCTCCTGCAAGTCGACCCATCGCCGTCACCACATCTATGCCAACCACATCGACAAGGACCTCAACTCTGTGCCGCCCCAGCGCCAGTCGTACGCTGAGAAGATCGGGCAGGCCGCCGAGGTGCTTGAGGAGATCGGACAGGATGCACCGTGGGTGCTATTCCTCCGCATCGTGCTGCAACCAACCATCGGGTGGAACTGGTATATCCTGACCAACATTACATGTCCCCCCACAGCGGTGGTGAAGCCGGGGATGTCGATGTGGCGCCACGGTCATTTCGACCCCCCGGGGGGCCTTGTTCTACCCATCCGAGTGGCTGTCTATCGTTCTCTCAGACTTGGGCTGTTTGGCCACCATCGCGGGGCTCTATCATCTCTACACCTGGTTTGGCTCGTTTGAGACGCTGTTCTGGGTGTATATCATGCCCTGGACGTGGGTGAACCACTGGATCGGTGTGTATCTCCTGTCCGTCGGGTGAATCTGCTTATAATAACCCGGCATAACAGTGATGATCACGTATCTCCATCATACGCACCCCGCCGTGCCCCAGTACACGTCCGAGTCGTGGACCTTCCTCCGAGGGGCGACCGCGACCATCGACCACCACTTTGGCCTCATTGGCACCCACTTCTTCCACCGCATCTCGTCCGACCATGTCACCCACCACCTGTTCTCGCGGATCTCGCACTACTACGCCCGAACAGCGAGCCAGGTCATCATTCCTTTGCTGGGGAGGCACTATCACGGACGCGGGGACTTTAACTACCAGGCTCTGGAGACGGCATTCGCGCGATGCCAGTGGGTGGAGGAAGATGGCGACAAGGACGTGGCTTTTGGCTTGCGGAGGGGCGATGCGGTGAGCGAGACGGATGAGAAGCACCGAGGGCTGTGGTACCGCAGTGGCCGTAGCCCTATGCCCGAGTGCAAGATGCTAGGGTCAGGGTTGCGGTCGGGGCTCGATCGCACGAAGAAGGAGCGTGGTGGGAGTCAGCAGTTGTAGTGGGATGAAGAGGAATGAAAGACTGGAAGAATCCATCGTAGTTGCTGCATTCCCTGCCCTCTGCCTCTTTCCCGGGTCTCCCATCCTCACTGTTTTCCTAGCGTCCCACCCTGTCATCATCTCAGATCTCCAGCCTCTCACGAAGTATCTCAATCAGCCTTCTAGCAACCCATCTTCCAGTCCGACCAACGATTTTTTTTACTTGAGAATGGGGTACGTCCATCCCATGCCCATTCACCGATGCTGGGCTCATCCGCTCAGGTACACGCACTACTTCCACGTCCGGGACGAGAACAGCCCCGAGTGGAAGACAGCATGGCCGAAGCTCATCCATGATACCAAACACATGATTGCTAATGCATCTGTTCCCCTGAGCGGCCCGACCGACAATGAGACTGTGGCCACCCCGCCCCTCGTGGACAAAAAGCGGGGGATCTACCTGAATGGGGTCGGGGATAATGCACATGAGCCCCTCGGTGTCCGTGGGAGGAGCCAGGAGAGGCTACGCTGCAGCCCAAAAGCCCCCGTGGCTGGGGAGGCTTCTGTGGAACAAATCACATCACTTGATGGGATTGGGGGGGTTAGGATGGTCGACTGCGAGGTACTAGCTGGTTTTAATCATGTTGTCATGAAGCGATGCCCACTTGGTGGACCCTCGAGAGAATTTTGGTATTGGGTCATGCCCTACATGCATCGAATATAACTACTTGGTGAACTTTGTCTGCGTCCACCCCAAGCCATCCGGCCCGCACCCTCAGTCGGCCAGCCAAATGTCCTCATCCGAGGAGCCTCCCGCAATCCACGACTTCCGGAAGTACTTCTGCAAGACCTTTTGGGCGTACGTCTGGTCATTGACGCAGTAATCCCCGCCCGTCGGCCCAATATGCGGACAATGCAACGCGGGATCGTACTGGACCATGTGCTCATGCACTTCACGACACAACAGCGTATTCCGTCCCAGCTCATAATCCTTGCCCAGCGGAATGTCCTGGGTCAGAAAGTCATAGCAGGTCGAGGCATTGGTATACTGTTGATTGTCCCCCGTGCAATACTGATCGTGGGTCGCGCAGATGGTGGTGGCCAGCAGCTGGGTCAGCGCGGCCGTGGCCTGGCTGGTGGTGCCGTTGATGGAGGTGGCCAGCGCTTCCACCAGGGTGTCAAGGAGAAAGCCGAACCAGCGAAACGTGGCATCGTATTGTTCAATGCGTCCCTCGGCATCCCACATAATCCACGTGTCGATGGTGACGGGCAGCAGGAGATTGCCAAACGAGGTGGCATTGAAGGTCACGACGGTGGTGGCCGAGGCAATGTTCCCGTTGGCGCTGAATTGGGTGATGCTGTAGGCCACGGGCACCCCGACCAGGCTGAGATGGTCGGGATCCGAGAAGAGGCCGAAGAGATATTCGGTGTTCAGCTCGCTTCCGTTGAAGACGCGGGTGATGTCGACGCGACCTTGCACCTGGAGGGGCTGTCAGTATCCGGGCGAGGCGGGCCAGGGTGGGATCAGAACACCACCACCACGTACATCAGGAGTAAATAAGGTCGAATTGATGGCCAGCATCTGCTGCACATTGGCGGGGTACAAGAAGTTATCCCAGAAGGTGGTTTCGAGCTTCCAGAGCTCCTGGTACGTGTAGTTGACGGTGGTCGCATGGTTGAACCCCCAGACGGTGGGGGCCCACGCCAGCCCTGCGGCGATGACTGCCCAGGAAAGATACATCTCGGTTCAAGATCGGAGATGTCGATGAGGATCGTGGGGAAGGGGTGTCACGGCATGATAAGGCCTTTGGGCTGCACCGTTCGGGGTCACCGAGCCAAGGCTGCGCAGCCCGGAATGCAGGCCGGAATGCAGGGCGCCCCCATGACTCCGCCAGTCGGTTGGGCCACGACCATCTGTTCATCCTCTTGGCGCTCACACGACCCCCGTGGCGATGCAGCGGATCTCATCATCCAAACCATGGGACCTGGCCGCTCGGTCCTGCCCATCCACCCGGATCCATGCCCCGTGAGTATAGTGGTTGGAATGCACCCGCCGCTGGCTCGTATCCGTATATCTATTTTTACCGCACGTCTCTTGGCAAACCATCTCACTTGGATTATGAGTGATGCAGCTGGAATGGTGGCCCGGATTGAAACCACCTTGGTTCATATTATTTGTGGAGAAGCTGGAAGCTCAGGGTGGGTAAGAGGGCTGGACGGTCACGGTCGAAGGGACCCGCCGCTGAGATATATTTCTGCCCTAAGAGCTATCAACCATGTTCCAATAACACACCATTGTGACATACGACTACCTGTACACTGACGTTCGCTGAGAAAGGCGTTATCGTTCCCGGATAATAGATTTAGATGATCAGATGAGTGTTGCAGCTAGAAATCAATGACCAGCTTCACACCACCCCCTGCCTGCAGCATCCATGCACCGATTCCCTCCACCTTCCCTTGCCCAGGAGAATGAGATATCATCTCTCGAGATGGGCCCACACACTACTCAGCACTGGTCAGAATGAGCTTGGCATCGTAGTAGATGATCTCGCCATCACGCTTCTCGACGCTAGTCAAGAGCAGCTTGGCGTCCCGGTAGAGAGTCCCATCCTCGTCCCGCTTCTCCCGCGTGGTGAGGATCTCAAAAGGGTCGCGGTAGATGATCTCCTCTCCGCGCTTCTCGGCCGTGTTCAGCTCGTGCACAGTGTCCGCGTAGACCATGTCATCGCCCCGCTTCTCCACCGTCTCGTAGACCCGGATTGGATAGAGCTGCTCGTCCCGCTTCTCCCGAGTGGTGAGAATCTCGAAGGGATCGCGGTAAATGATCTCCTCCGCGCGCTTCTCGGCGGTGTTCAGCTCGTGCACAGCGTCCGCGTGGACCATGTCATCGCCCCGCTTCTCAACCGTCTTATAGACCCGGATGGGATAGAGCTGCTCGTCCCGCTTCTCCACTGAGTCGAGGTACAGGTCAACATCCCGGTAGATACCCAGATCCTCGCCCCGCTTGGCAACACTGGCGTCTAAAGAGAGCAATTAAGGTCTGGTATGACTTGGGACTACATGGTTTGGGAAGACGCACCTTGGATGGGCGCACTGACGGCCAAGGTGGCTAGCAGGCCCAAGGCGATAGCAGAGCAGTGCATATTGACTATATAGATAGAATCGATCTCACTTCGAAGATACTCAAGAAGAATGATGTGGTCCGACTCGTACACCCCGGCTGCTTGGGAGAGGGTATATATATACAGTGGTCAGAGCCCACGCAAGGAGGGGAAGGGCATGTGTATCCCACTATTCCTGTCGTCACCACGTCGTATAGTCATCCTCTGTTGTTGAAGGAATACCATCGGCCGCCAAGACACGGTCAAAGGCTTATCTCCTGCAGGATCTCCGGCGCTATGACAGCCACCTCGGGGTGCGCCCCGCAGCTTATCTTGTTGGCGGTCCAGGCTCCGGCACTGGCTTGTAGCATGGGACTGGCTTTTCGATTTCTAGACCACATCTCTCCTACTTGAATGGGTCTAGACGATGCTACGGAGCGGGCGAGCCCGCTGCTTCGCGAGTCAATAGTGGTAAATTCCGGTTCTGCTGCTCCGCCGGGAATCCTTCCCATGCATCGGACTCCGACGGAGACGTGGAAATGCCGCCCGGGAGTGATGCACTTGCAGAATCTCACTCATCCTCACGATATGCTGACCTCAGATTGTGGGCAATCTCGAAACTGGATTCATGGGAGGTAGACCGTCTGCAAGTACATCGCTGGTCTCACCATCCAGCGAAGACCAACCTGGCTGAAAGCTGGCACGTCCGGTGTCCAGTCTATGTGTTATGTCCTTCTGGTGGGAGATGTTGCTTTCAGCTATAGGGGTGAGCAGGGAAACCCATCTTGCTCTAATCAGTTGTAATCTGACGCGTGTATGTCAGATTATAGCTGTCCTTGCTTGGTCCACCGCCACCCGGACGAAGCATTCCTTCAGAGGGGAAAAGGTCAACTCCGGAGGTTGATTGGAACTCTTCACTCCGAGATGATAACACTCAGCCCGCCTCCTTGATCCTCCTGGCGCCCGCAATCATAAAACCCGGCGGTGATTGGCAGTAGAGGGGCACTCAGCCGGTTTCTGACTAGAGAAGCTGCCCAGTGGGAGTGCTGATAAGAGGGGCATTGCCGCCGCTAACCTTTCTCACTGTGCAATTGCATACGCTGAACCCCCTCACGATGGCCGACTACACCGATGAGCTCTCCAGAGTCTCTGACAGTCTGGAGGAGGAGGAGAAGACCTCGTTTCTCCCTCATCCATCTCGTCCCATCGTGCCAAAGGCAAACCCGAGACCGTTCTGGCTATGGCCGGTAATCGGTGTGAACCTGCTGGTGCTGGTTTGCTCCGTGATAACATTGTTTGTGACGGTCACTCTGCGCTCCCGGCCAGCCCTAGACTCGGAACGAAACGCCTTGCTAAAACAGACATCCGCCTACTGTGAGTGAAGCTCTCCCCTTCCGGTAGCATGAACCTGCTGACATTCCTGGACTCGGCAGCACCCCTACTGGATGAATTTGACATCCCTCTTAAACACGTGCACAGCAAGACCAATTTCTTTGACAATTCGTCCATCTTCAGCCAGCTCCCGAGCCCCGAGGTGGACGCCGCGTGGGAGGAGATCACCCCTCTGCGGCGCGTCTACCTGACCACCGAGCAGGTCATCAAGCTGGGCAAAGACCCTTCGCTGACGGTGCGCGCGAAGGACCATCCGGACCTTCACATTGGGATTCTGAACGGCATGCACGAGCTGCACTGCTTGAACCTGATTCGACAAAACCTTCATCGCGACTACTACTGGCCGGATGGCATCCGGCATCCGGCGCACTGGCTGCATCTCTATCACTGCGTGAACGTGGTCCTGAACGCATTGACCTGCGCCGGGAACATGGACGTGGTGACCTTCAATTGGATGGAGACCCAAGAGTTCCCTTTTTTCGATTTCGGGATCAACCGCGTGTGTCGGGATTGGGATCGCATTCTGGAATGGCAGACGAATAACCTCGAGACGGCGACGGCGGATTCCTTCCGACTGGGCGGGGAGAAGGAGATCCCCGCCCCGGATCTGTTGAAGGCCATGAATGCGCAGAACCCGGACGAGCGTGTGTTTACCCATGATGATCCGGCGTTGACGGGGAGCATAGGGCTGTAGGGTGGAACAATGGGTCCCCTATATGACAGCCATGGTGCAAAATATATATTTCCAACCCCGCGAGACATCTCTCGATTTGCATGGAAAGGAGCTATTGCTAGGGAATACCACTCCTCGATTCATTAACTCTTTTCGGCCGTATCCTACGAGCGACCTCCGAGTAAACAGGAGACATTGAATAGGATTAGGTCCAAAGATAACACCCCAACTCCAACGACAAAAAGCCACAACCACAACCAGCGGCCTTGCCGCCTACGGGTAGGGGTCCTCAACCAAGTAGACCGTCTGTTCATAACACCCTGTCACGCGTACAGTGAAGATTCCGGAACCAGCGAATCGATCAGGGTCAGTCAGTAGCCTAAGACTCCCGGGGTGCGCGGGGTCATGATCACATTTAACTTCACCCCGCCCCAGTGGTAGGACGACAAGCTATCCCGTCGAAGGTCAAAGTCTTGATTCACCAGCTCCATCGAGTAGAGGTACACCATCTTGGCCACCAACACGCGAAGGATCTGGTATGCCATCTGGCGTCCGGGACACTGCCGAGCACCGATGAGGAAGGGCCGCGAGGCCTTGAAGTCATCCTTGCGATTCGGGTTCAGCCACCGCTCCGGACGAAATTCATCGGGGCTCTCCCAGTATGGCTTGGCATGTCCAAGGGTGTAGTGATCCACTGCAACCCCCACCTATATACAAATTCTTGTGTCAGTGTCATGTGCCTCAATGTCCAGGTGGAAAGACGGAGGTCACGTACCCCCGGTGGAATATAAACGCCCTCGACCGTCGCGCCGCACGAGACCCGTTGCAGAATGCCGCCATTGAACGCCGGGGCCATGCGAAAGCTCTCATTGATACAGGCGTTGATATAGGGCAACTTGGCTAGGCGGCCATCCGTCAGCTCGTCGACGGAGCCACCGGCGGCCAAGAGCTCCGCTTCGAGGTTGACCATGCAGGGACGGTGGTGCAACAGGAAGTAGACGAGGTTGTTCAAGGCCGTCTCGGTGGCCCCGTAGACGCTGAACCTGCACCGGCCATTAGCTCCGCGCAACGGGCTCGGGGGCATTGCAGACTCACCCGGTAATGATGGTATTGATCAGCAGCAATGCCTCGGGGATGTCGGTCAGCCCGGCCTTGGTGGCCGCCCGTTGCAGCCGCGCGAGCTGGTGGTCGTCGAAGCTGGGCTCCTCGGCCGGTTGATCCTTCCAGGACGGATCCGTGGGTTGTCGGCAGATGGCACAGATCGTCTGCCACGCCTTGAAAAAGGCGGGCATGTGATCCTGAATCAGGGCCCGGGGCAGGAAGGTGCAGCAAACCTCCAAGAAACACATATAGCGGTCGAGCCATCGGAGGTTCAGGTGGAAGTGCACTATTGGGCTGGTTAGCATCGAGTCGGCTTCATCCGGCAGGCTGGAGGAATGGAGCAGATGCGCACCACGGGCTAACTCGGTACTGCGGGTGCCAAAGGCCACCATGCTCCCCAGTTGCCACAGACAGCGATCGTTCACGGTGGACAGTGGGATGGGCGTGGACCCCGTCTGGCCCACGGCATGAGCTTGCAGGGTCTCGGCCAGCGCCACATTGCAGTATCGCTCGGTACAGGCCGCCGTCAGTTCGGCCAGCGTCGTGGTAATCAGGGGCCGGAGCAATCGTCGATGCTCTTTGCGCGTCACATTTGCCAGCGACTCCTCCATCCCGCCGATGGACCCCAGCAGGCCCTTCCGGCTGCCATGAAGGGCAAAGTGCTTGTCGCCGTCGAACCCATAGATGCTGTCAAACGCGGTGACCGTAGCAAAGGACAGGTCGGAGGGCCCAATGCGCACCACCGGCCCTGCCAGCACATGGGAATGAGACATCATCATCATCATCATCATCATCATCATCATCAATGTCTAGGGACTCACTCACCGTATGTGTCGTGCAGGTCTTGGAAGGTGTAGACCAGCTTGTTGGTAAGGATCATCCGAAGGTTGCACACCTGGTTCCGGCCTTTAGCAGCAGACAGCAGGCTACCCGGCCATCAACTTACCGGGATGAATCTGGCGAGCCATGGCCCGGGGATTTGAGACAAGGGATCCAGCCAGAGTCGGTAAATCACCCACCCCACGATGGCGACGGCCACCTATGACCCGATGCTAGTAAGCGAGCGAAATCGGGATTTAGGTATTAATTGGAAAGAATGGACGTACCAGGTAGAGTGCCAACATGTTGAGTGGATGCCCTCTGACAAGTGCGTCGGATACCAGGCAAGGGCAGCACGAGTGCTGTGCGTACCCCCGTGCTCGCGACAACCTCCATGGTGCTTTCTTATAGAGGAGTCTACTGTCAAGCACGATGACGCCCGATCTGTCTCACAGCCCCGCGGTCTCTGGTCGAACGGTCCTGGAGATGGGGGACGCCTCGTATGACCAGGTTAATGCCCGACCTGGAAGCCTGCTAGCCCGCAAGCACCTCAGCAGCAGCTTGTCATTACCGGCCAACGGGGTATTGGGATCGCAACTGCCGTAATGGCCAGGTTCTTCCCCCTTGCGTCGGGGCTGCAGATGGGGGAGTGTCTCGAAGCAGGGCAACCATCCCGGAACCGGTAGGGATGGGCAAAGAGGCCCTGGCATTGGGGACGAGGAAAAGAGGAGCCGAGACCCTGATGGTGCCATGTTTTTCTTCACGGCTAGCCAAGGGGATTTGCATTGGAGGACCTGTCCTACGGTCGTAGCCAAATACGGGTCCCCGGTTCCCAGCCAAGCATGAGAGAGAACCGATGGAGCTGCTGACTGCAGGCGCATCGCGTGGCGCTCCATCCCCCCACCGGGCTGACAAGGGCTCCCTGGCACCTGCAACCGGGCCTGCATGTCATGCAATCCCGGCCAATAGCCCAGGTGGGATGGACCGAGTACTCTGAACGGACGATGGGATCATCCCCGCACGGCCGACAGAGTTATGGCCTCCCCAAGCCAAGGGTCAATGAAGCTGTTCAGGGGGCAGAGCATTCACCGGGCCCAGGTCACCGAAGGCCTGCAGAATACAAGGCTGGGAGGCCAGGAACTAGTCAGATGGGCGTAGTATTTCAACCCATTCTACCAGTTCCAGTCCACATGCCCTAATTACCGGCACTCTCGCTGACCGACGTCAATCGACCTCCCCATATAGAGCGTCGCACGGGTCTGGATTACACCTCACAGGCCATGGATTACGAGCCATACCCGGGAAAATGTCCATTAACACACCGATCGCTCGAGGAGGTTCGTGCTGGTGGTGATAAGTCACACCACTCCATTCCGGCCATTCGGCTCACCCAGAGCCACCGGATTCCATTGAGGTTTTCGGGTCAATCACCCCTCCCTCCAAGCGACGCGTATTTGTTTACGCGATCGATGCTGTTTCCCCATTTACTATATAACCCAGTGCCTCTACCAGCTCGTCGATCCCTGGAAGTACTGATAGCTCATCCATCGGGTAGCCCTGGCCGTTGGTTTGTATGGCCTCTACGCCACAGGCACTGATCCCGGACGTGGTCGCACCCAGGAGAATAAACGAGTCGACGACGCCAGTGGCTGTTACCCGGTCCTGGGAAATCCACATCCAAGGGGTAGGGTGGTGGCTCCTCGAGGCATCATAACCCCCACGAGCGTGAAGCTAGTCCCGACGAAGCCGAACAAGGATGATTCGGCTCCAGCACCATATCTCCGGGTGTGCCAGGAGGAAGCAGCAGAATCGACGCCTGCAACCCGTCACGGCTGCCTGCGACTGTGAGCCGCGACTGCTCTGGCCTTCTTGAGCTTCCCTGCGCCAAGACCAGCTCCGGAGCTGGCTATACAGGTCCAGCACCGGGCCGGGGAGCGGCACCACCCCGTTAGTTCAGCGGTGCAACTTCGGTCCGGGCCCCTGGAATGCCTGGGACATTGAGAGTGACTGCTCTGTACGACGCAGCTGCGCGGCTAATAGGATGCCCGCCGACCGGCCTGGGCCCCTCGAAATACGAGTTGCGTCTTGCATGGGAGGAGGTGGACGCAAGGGGGCCCTGCCCGAGTCTTATCAACGCGGCCAGCTCAGATGAGGGTCAGACAGCTCATCTTACACTCGGCGAGTTCTGGATACATCCCGGCAGTCAGGACAGTTTCGAATTCTGCGACACCCGGCTGACTACCCTCGTGCGAGTGCAATGGGGTTTGTATGACCTCGTCGGGCTTCAGCGCGCTCCAGGCGCGCAATGCCTCAACCGGCGTTATAACATCACTGCCAGCCTCACCCTGGTGGGATACCAACCAGGAGTTTTCCATGATGACGGGGACCACGGTGGGTCTATCCGCCCAACTCGAGCGATATGCGAGTCAGGCATCATCCAGCGCTTGCGCCATCGCGACACACCTCCGATCCCTTGAGCGGGAACCGGAGATCATGGGTGGCAATGCAATGGCAGCGCCAGGGATAGCCACGGCGCAGCTGAAGCTGGCCGAAGCCGCGTTTGAGCTGCTCAATCTCAGCCGAGATCCCGGCGATATCCTGACCCATCTGACTGCCGATGTGGGTAAATTGACCCCAGCCCGGGACTGCAGGAGACTGATGAACCCACCCCCCCCTTCCAGCTGCAACTCATCTGCGCCGTGCGATGGCTGTGCCACTTCAACATTCCATCCCTGATCCCGGAGGATGGCAGCCCCATCACGTACCCGGCACTGGCCAGGGCCGCCCAGGTGCCCGAACCGCTCCTCCGCAGCACCCTCCGCCTAGCCATGACCAGTCGCCTGTTCCAGGAGCCAGGGCCGAGTCCAGATCTGGTCGCGCACAGCCCTGTCTCCCGATGGTTGGCCAGCCACCCCGGGCTCGCCCATTGGGGGCGGTACTTTGCCCACACGGTCATCCCCACGGCGGTCCGCCATGTGGATGCCACCGACACCTGGCCCGGCAGCCAGAAGCTCCATGAAACCGCGCACAACCTGGCCTTTAACCACGAGGGGTCCTTCTTTGAGTACATCTCCCACGATGGGGCGCTGACGGTCGAGTTCTCGAGCTCGATGAACGCGCTGTCGGGGACCAGCGCCTTCAGCCATGCTCACACGGCCAGGAGCTATGACTGGGCCTCGCTGGGCCACGGGTTGGTGGTCGACGTGAGTGAGCCCTAACCCTTATTCCCTCGCGAGGCGGCCATGAGATTAACCGACGGCCAGATGGGCGGCTCGACGGGCCATGTCAGCGTCGCGCTGGCCGAAGTGTTCCCCCATCTCCAGTTCCTCGTGCAGGACCTCCCCGAGGTCATTGCGGACAGTGTCCCGCGGTTCTCGGAGCGGACGCTGCCTCTGGCCATCCACTCGCGGATCCGGTTCGAAGGCCACTCGTTCTTCACCCCGCAGCGGGTTCAGGGGGCATCCGTGTACTTGCTGCGGCACATCCTCCACGACTGGCCGGACCGTGAGGCCGTTCTCATTCTCCGGAATATTGTCCCCGCCTTAGGCCCAGAGAGCCGGATCCTCATCTCCGATATTGTCCTGCCCCCGCCGGGGTCGATTCCCAGCACGGAGGAGCGGGTGATGCGTTGCAACGACCTGCTTCTCCACCAGTTCACCAACACCCTGGAGAGAACGCTGGAGGATTGGGAGGCTCTCGTCACACAGGCCAGTGATCGGTTGCGGATTCGGCGGGTCTCGAGAGATCCCGGAAGTATCCTGTCCCTGGTGGAGCTAACGATGACATGAGAAGGAGGAGTGTGCCAAATCCCAGAATCCGAGTTGTGTGTCACTATTCGCGTGCGCTATAAAAGAAAAAGAAAAGACACCAGGAGCCGGGGGACCGGCACCGGGTCGTCATAGCCATTGTAGCTATCGTAGCCATTGGAGCCACCCCAGTTAGCATCCGGCCCTCGTCGGCACTACACCTGGTATGGGGTACCGAGTGCTTCGGATACGAGCAATGATACCAGGGTACCGCCACTGTAAGCTGACTAGGGGCCCCTGCAGCCAGCTGGCGTGCGTGTAATGCCTCGGATTTAAATCCCTCATCTCCTTTCTTGCCTGGGCTATGGATATCTCTCATGGGACACCGTTGTCGTTCGTTACACCAGATGCACGCTGACTATCCGTGGTGGTTGACGACCCTTCCTGCCAGCATCCATCATCGCTAGGGCTCCCGATGTCAGGCCATTTTTGCGTACCACTTCATGGGATGGGCCCGTCTGCGTTACTACAGAACGGCGACGCTACCGGGTTTGGATTCTGGACCGGTCCATCTGCACACACCGGGCAGTCAATCTGGCTCAAACTCTCGATCCGCATATTCATCGCGTCGAATAAAGCATAATGTGCATACCATTGGCCATCGCGGACCGTTATCAGCTGCGTCTCTCAACCGATCGGCGAACCCTGCTGTTGGTATGTGCATGCACCCTGCATGCTTATCTGGGTGCCCAATGGCCAGGGGCTACGGGGCGTGCTGGGTGGACATTCCGGTGCTCTGACTGCTGTGGCTCAGCCTGCAAGGGAGATATGACACTGGCCGTGTCATAGATTGATGCCCCTTTCCTCCCCCCGCTATCATGAGAAGAGCGACACCAGTAACCATAGTTGTCATGTGTGCCGCCGGTGAACGGGTCGAGAGTAAGGGCACTAACTATTGCTTGGTCGGTAGACCGATGCCCGTAGTTGGGACGGCCGTGCGCCATATAAATCGGATGCTATTCCCGCCGGGATCGAGAGACCCCTGACGGTGGAATCTTCCAAGTTTCTCTGCCAGCATGTCTGCCCCACAGAATATCCCCATCCCGGACGCCGGGAAACGCGTCTTGAGCACCGTGACCCTGGTGGGTGGAGTCCCCTACAACACCCCGTTTGGCCATCTCGTTTGTGAAGAGCAACGAGCCTGCTGACCCTGGACTGCCCTTAGGCCCCCGCCCTCGGGTTCGTGCCGATTGCGGTCCATTTTGACCTCTTCGGCTGTCTCCACGACGTCGGGAAGCCCGCCACCGCGCAGGACGTATGCAACGTGCATCGGAGGAAATACGGAGAATCGGATCTGTGTACGTTTCCAGAGTGTTAGCCCTGCCAGACTACGCGGTGGGGGATGAACATGGCTGATGGTGGTACCGGTTTGATCCAGCTGTGCCCTTGGCGAGTATGCTATTCCCTGTGGGACTCTGCATCATTTCTGGGGAGTAACTGACCGGTCTCCAGATGATGCCCTGTTCCTAATGGGAGGCCTCGGTTTCCTCGACCTCCTGCCCGACGATGTCTATCTCGCCAATGAAGTGACCAAGTTTCTGGTCGAGACACCGTCAGCACAACACGGCGCCATGCATTTGTATATTCCTCATGTGCTGCCCACTTCCCATCTGGAGGCTAATCTCTGTTTTCTACAGCACCTCCGAAGGCCTACTGGGGGCCGCCTTTCTCATGCGCCACCTGCAAGACACCAAATTCCAGTACCCCTTCCAGGAATGCGACACGCCCTTTCAATATGCCTACAAATGCATGGGCAACGATTTCCTGGCGCAAGAACATGTGTACTCGGTCATGCACCACACCGGCCGGCTGGACAGCTTCAACACCTTCATGACAGGCAAGTTCGGCCGCTGGGGTACGATGCCCGACCGGGTCCGCAAACTCGGCTATGACCTGGATGGCCTGCTGCAGTCCGTGACCCCCGACCATCTCCGGATTGTGGACATTGGAGGGGGCCGAGGAGAGCTTCTCCTCGAGTTGAAAGCCGCGTACCCTCATCTCCTGCACAAGGACCATCTCATTCTGCAGGAATACAATGCCGATATCGGGGTGGTGCCCGAAGTCACCGAGATGGAGTGGAACTACAAGGAGAATGGCAGTGAACAACCGGTTCAGGGGGCATTACTCTACTCCATGGCGCATGTGTTACATAATCTGTCGGACATTGAGTCCATCAAGCTCCTGGCCAAGGTCGCCCGGGTCATGGCCCCGGGGTCGCGGCTCCTGATCCAGGAGCTCACCAAGAACGCGGCCAGTGCGACGACCCACGCCGCCATGATTGTCATGCACGCCGGGCGGGAGCGGACCAGTGCCGAGTGGCAGGACTTGGCCGCCTTTGCTGGCTTGGAGGTGACGTTCGAGGCGTATCCTCCGCTGGGGGAGTGTGTGGTGGAGATGCGAAAGGTCTTGAACTGAATGGTAGGCCCTGCTGCAAGCATGTGTTTTGATATGGCGCCCAGGATAGCGATGTTGGTACCCCTATAATAAAATCCAGGTTGAAGCGCCATACCGTACCCCCATACGTAGCGCAAGCTGTCTGCCTGGGGCACTATGTTGATTTCTCACGGGATATTGGTGCTACGCCCCAGGAACCCCCGTTAACACAAGGGTCAGATCATGAATAATATCCAAATGCTATCATCATCCTACCAATGGGTTAATAGAACGGTTAAGCGAGGCAGCAGAGACTGGATGACGCTCGAGGATAGTAGTAGTGGCTGGGTTTCCATATATATATATATATATATATATACATAACAGAAAATGGGGTTTGGTGGTAGGGGGTTATGTTATAAATTGATTCTTAGTTATATGGCTAGACTGGATTTTCTATTACCCTAATTTTTAAGGGAAGTTACTATTACTAGCCTGTTTAGGCAGATAAACACTATAAGACGTGTCAATCTGGGGGGGGGGGTGTCAGCTGGAGTCCTAACTAACTACCTGAGTTTACTAGTACTTAGTCTACTATACAGTCTACTAAGCGCCTGCAGGTAGTTAACAAGTGACCAAGGACACGCTGACTAATCGTCCATTCAGTGTATTGAAGCAGACTCTGAGTGGTCACTACAAGGTCAACACCTTTTTATCCCGAAGATTCGGTATCGACTGAATCAAGCTCAGCGATGGCAGAGAAAGAATTTTAGCCTAGACCTGGGGAAGTGGGAGTATTAGGGAATGCACGGACCGCCACTTGCTGTTGAGGCTGAGCATTACTGGGTTGAGTGCCTACCATTCAGTAATAATTAAATCCTGACATATTAGAACAGGATGGACTGAACTTTCATGGACGCTCGCTGACAGCGTAATCTCAACCGGTCTGATAATCAGCATCTACTCACCGTCATTGGCTGCCACTAATACTTTTGGCCTTCTGGCCCCAACTTTATCCCTGTAAGATTACCCAAAATAGCGACACGCAGATTAGGCGGCCCATTGTATAAGCAGCTAAGGAGAGTGTATGAGCCGAAGGGAGCGATGATGACGACGCCCCGCTCATAAGGGTTACATATAGCAATCAAAGGATGTTGTTGAGGTAAAATCTTACACGCCAGACTCTATTTTATAGCACTAGACAAGAGCGCGAGCCCAAGTGGGGGAAAAAGAACATAAATACTAAGAGGGGACAAACCATGGCGGAAAAGCTCTTCAGTTTGGAAAGCTGAGAGTATCATCCAGACCTTTCCTTCTTTTCGAAGCCAAAACATCGAGCTGTCATCTGCCAAAATCACCGTTTCATCATATTTCTAGCAATCTTTCAATATGGCGCAACCAGATCACCCGTACCATGTTCAGAAATCAGTGGATAAGGTACAATCCTTTCCTTTTCATAGATCAGTCAGTGGTCTATGGGAAGAAAAATGGAAGAACCTCGCCTATTCTGGTCTTTATCCCTTTGGAGATGGGAAAGGAGAGGACTTTGACCAGATCTTTACCCAGTTGATCAGAGAGAGTGGCGATGACCCATCTGTCTTATATGACCCAGATAGATACGCCAAACCGTTCTTTCCAGTTGCCGACGGTTTGGTCCAACGCGCCAAGGAGTATGAAACGGTCGGGGACCTTGAAAACGCGCGAGATTTGTTCTTGCGTGCCGCATCGGTATACCGCATCGCGCGTTTTCCGATTCCCCGCTCGCCACTGGGCAAAAAAGCGTGGGAGCTTGGCAGGGAGGCTTATTTGAACGCTTCTCCTTATCTCTCGCCACCAAATGTGGAAGTCCATATCCCGCATCGACACGCCTCCCTTGAAGCAGGTGAATCCAAGGACGCCATCATCGCTGCTTTCCTCCGCTTCCCCAATAATAGCACAAAGCCGGAATCTGGTTGGCCGCTTTTGCTTTTTATCTGTGGCCTGGATGCCTATCGAACGGACCACACGGCAGCTTTACCTTACGGTAAGCTTGCCAGTCACCTATATCACGGCCAGGCAGTGCTTCTAGTTGATATTCCCGGTACCGCCGATTCGCCTGGGGCACCCAACGATCCTAAGTCGCCCGATCGCCTGTGGAGCAGCGTGCTCGATTGGGTCGAAGAGCACAAAGACCAATATGACTTCAACCCTTCACGAATTTTAGCGCGCGGTATCAGTACGGGCGGCTACTATGCCATGCGCATCGCGCATACTCACGCCGACCGACTGCTCGCTGTGGTCGCTCAGGGCGGAGGCAGCCACCACATGTTTGACCCGGAGTGGATCCAAGCCCAAAACCATATGGAGTATCCTTTTGCGTTGGCTGAGGCTCTGGCTTACAAATTTGGGTATACGGATGTAAAGGAATACGCGTCCGGTAATGCACGGGAGCGTTTCAGTCTTCTTGAGAGTGGAATATTCGATAAGGGCTGCACCCGGCTGTTGCTGATCAATGGCATGGAGGACAGTATCTTCCCTATCGAGGACAGCATCCTTCCTCTGCGACATGGCAGCGTAAAAGATGTGAGGCTTATCGATGGGAGAACTCATATGGGGTTTCCAGAGGCAGAACCAATTCAGCGTGACTGGCTCTTAGGAATCCTTGCGCAGGAAGACGAACGTAATGGACGACAAAGCAGATAGGTGGATCGAAGGAAGTCATCGGGTTTCGTACATGCGTAAGCATTAGACTATCAACCACCTACCTGCAGAACTGTCTATCAGGGGTATTGCTACTACTATCTAGTCGGAGTGCATGCCATATGCTATTTCCTGAAATCCTGCCGTACCACAACATGAAAAAGGAGTCCACAAGTATTGTGTTGAAGAATAAATTTAATTGCGAAATATGCTAGTACTCTAAGTACTTTCCTTAGAGTACTTTTCTGGTGTTTCTCTTCTATATCCAGAGGATCGGCAGATAGTCGCAGCATTCATGAAAAGAGGTACAGGCATACCTGGCAGTTCTTTGATGGTATTTACTTGTGGTCAGGTCTCAGATAGAGATTCTTCATCTTCATAGATCTCTGATAACCTATCTTCTAAGAAAAAGGCGTATGTCGTGCTCAATAACTGGTCTAGGTATCTCATGGAGGATCAGGTGTTGGAAATTATCCTGTCCATCAAGCCAAGGCGAAATGCTGTCTCAGGCCGGCGGGTCAGGAAGATCAGAAGACGTAAGAATGTAGACTGATGCAACTGTGGCAGAAGTTCGAGTATTATTGCTAACTCGAGAGCGATGCCACTAAGTAAAGCTAGGCAGCTACTGCCTTTCTTACCATAACCCCCGTGATCCTGCATGCGGTCGTCCGCCGGCACTGTCAGGTCGCCATAGAAATCTACAACCTTCTGGCGATCAAGGCGATGGTGGCGAAATTCATCATTCCACGACTCATTCGCAACTTGTGACCTAGGCCTGGACATTGGCGTCACGAAATCCTGCTTTTTTTAGGCCGCGAAGCCTTGGTAGAACAGATGGACGCGTCTTCCGGGGTAGGTGGTGACAATGACACACCCGGCTGTGTGGCCTGTGCGGGAAGCCATTTTATGATGGTAATCAGCAGATAGGCAGAAAATGATTACAATTATTTTACCCTTCAAGCTGCTGCCTCTCAGGTAGATCTGCCAACAGATTATGCTACGTATATTCTCATGGGACTTTAAGCTCTTCCTACTTTTCATGTACCGGACCAGGCTCAAAAGCTCATCTTTGTGAAGCTGTAATGTCTCTTTCTGTATAGATCCTGCCAACAGTACAGTCCTAACCCATAACCGCTACCATGATTATCATGTAGATTCGATGTTAATGGAGGCTTAGATGTTGCTGCTCTCCTCTGCGCGGGCTATCCTTTTCAAGCTTCTAGGCCATATTCGCAGCTGAGGTTGTGCTTCCGGCAGGCACTGCACATAGATTCACTGGAACATCGAATCTTTCGCGTAGGACAGAAAACACAGCTGCGTCGCAGACCCATGGTGAGATCTAGATGCGCCAGGAGGGAAATTGATTATCTAAATGCTGGAAGGCAACTAAACTGGCAGGTGGATGTCAGCAAGCTAAGTTCGTCATGTCAATCAGCCCGAACCGCTGCCTAAATTGGCACTAGTCCAACTATTTGCGCGGGTTCCCATGACTAGTACCACTGTTCTCCCGGGGTGACCCCGGTGCTTAGACTGCAATGAGGAACGTCCTACTGGAGATCAGGAATGCCAGAAGCCCCTTAACCCCCGGTCCTCCCAGAGACCTCGCACAATCTCCGTATCCTACAGTTGAACATCATGAAATTTAGGACAGGAATGAACCCTCATAAGCCACCACCAAATGACAGACATCGTACTCTTAGTCCTGGAAACCCAATCTCCGCGTATCGCACCCCACCCATAACACTACTCCAACCAACCCATGAATATAGCACCAAACAACCACCAAACGTAATTCAGAATGCAATTCAGGGATATCCTAATGCCACATACCAGATGTCGAAACTAATTCTAGCAGAATACTTCAATCGGTACCACCTGGCGTGAAACAACCAGCCGATACTTCCCAGCCTGATCGAACATGTCGACGAGCTCACCACTTTCTTCCAGATGTATCAACTGTAGTGATGCTTATCGCGGGGCACAGCAACATATTTGGCTCTACACAATCTAAGATTTTGGAAGCAGTAATAGCAAAATGGCTGCTATACAAGGCTGAGTCACGTAGGCTGCACAGAGCTAGTGCTACTGGTACTAGTGAGTGCGGTCGATCAAGCCTGGTTACAGATATGATTAAGGGTCGTAATGGTTGTCGCCTTCAGATTCAAGGGAGCCTTTAATAGTCTTAATCTGTCTAGGGTAGATGCACACCTGGGGTCCGAAGGAAGCAGATATACATTAGAAGTCATGTAAATAGATTAAGGATATCAGTCTTTCGGCTGAGCCGCCGGCCTTTAATGAATTTTGTGTGTGTGTGTGTGTGTGTATCACCACAACTTCTCTGCTGGAACAGCTGGCGTACCTTCCATTAGCAATCACACAGGCGTCGGCATACGTCAACAAAAAGCGCCTAGGTCTATTTCTATACCTCGGCCTTTCACGACAAGCGGAACAGGACGCCGTGGAACTCCTGATTGTAGACTTCAGAGACCCAGGACGCTATAAGGACACTCAGAACCCTGTGATCACCACCTGGTTAATATCATTTAAGTAGACTCAGCAGCAGAATCAATTAGCAGTAGACTATCTATCTTTTATGTTCTGTATCAGTCTACGAAACATCCTGTTGTCACGTCTGCCTCTCCAATCAACAGAGAAACAGAAACTTAACCGCTTGGTGCTTCTAAATGCGTACTCGATCACTCACAGCTGACGCAAACATAGCTATGAACAGACTTGTGCAAACTGCGACCCGGGACTGGCTTCGAAAATATGGGGTTTCCTGTCTCGAGATCCGAAGGGTGGCTGATCAGTTTGGAAAACTCTTCCCGGACAATAGTCATGATAAACGAGGGCTGTGGCGAGAATACCTCACCCATGCATTAGTACTTGCGCATGAGAATGACTTTATTCCACAATTAAAATAGTACATAAAATTAGTTGAGAGGATTTCAGATTGCCTTGCAAGTGACGGAAGGTATTGCGGGGCAGAGGCACTATATCGCAAGCTGATGTAGATAAATCAGGACAAAAATGGCTCCAAGCATCCCTCTACTCTGACCAGGATCGCGAACTTGGCAGTAACCTACCGGATCAGGGATGATGAAATGAAGCTGAGAAGCTGGGAGTGTAAGTTATCGAGGCATCCAGGACAGTGCTGGGAGCTGAGCATCCTGACACTCTGATCAACATGCATGATCTTGCCTTTACATACAAATAGATGGGTAAACACACCGAACCCTCAGACCTAATGACACAATGTGCTACGCTTCGTGCCAGAAATACAGGCCCTACCCACCCGGATACCTTGTGTTCCAGTGATGCTCTTACGAAATGGCAAAAGATAGCACATCATGAATATCCAAGGCCTGATAAAGATCGAAGACGAGACGCCTTGAATTGTGTTCTGGGTTTGAAAGTAGAGAACTATTATTATAGTTTTGTACCTAACTACTCTCTAATATTTATAAATTCCTTCTCAAAAGGAAGGTCTGGGATAGCAGAGCTCTAAGAAACAGAATAATTTCAGAGTAATTAGGTGGCCATCTGAGGCCCAAGGGCTGAAGTGGTACGTCAGTTGACATCCACTAGAAGATGGATGCGTCATGTGAAACCTGCCCCGCGTTGAAGGCATCTTCGTTCAGTGAGAGGCCTATCGAGACCCACGACCAATCAATCCACGTTTGGCCTTACAGTGGGTCATGAAGCTGACATTTGTTTGAGAACAAAATACATGGTAATCCACTATCTTTTCTTACTATATATGCTAATTATTACTACTATATCTCTAATGAAATAGAAGGATGCTAGCCATATTAAGTCAGATTAATAATTCAGGCGGAAAAGGCGCCAAACACAGAAACTTTTGCCGTAGAATTCTAAGAGTCTCACATCAGCACTAGACAAAATTGGGTCACAGGATCAACCCTGCGCCTGATAACAATTTCCAACACTCACTCTTCCCCTTTTCCCTCTACACATCTCGACATGGCTGGATTTCTAGGCCCCCGGGCCATCTTCTGGGCCTTCATCGTCCTCACCACAGCCGTGATTTACAAAACCTACATACACAACTTCATCTTCCTCACCCTCGGTATTGGACGAGAGATCCAACCAATCGAGGACTTCCAATGGACCTGTGAACGTGTCCGACACTCTCTCTTGGAGGGCTGTGAAGACCTGTGGCTCGATGAACAGAACCGAAAGCTGTACGCAGCATGCAACAGCCTCGAGTCTCGCAAGGGTTGGTCGCCTGGAGGCAACAATTACAACATCTCCGCAAGATCCCGCACGGATCACATCGCTGTTATGGATGTTGACCAGCCTGGCTCAGATGGACTGTACGGTCTACGTCAGCTCAAGATCAGTGGATATCAGGATGATCTGGACTTGCATGGATTTGATGTCCGCAGGATTAAAGGCCGGCTTCGGTTCTGGTTGATCAATCACAGACCTCCTGTTGACCATGCCACTGGAGAATTCCTCGATGCTCTGGTCGTTGGGGCAAACTCTACTGTTGAGATTTTTGATCTGGATGAGACCTTGGACACGCTTGAGCATGTTAATACTGTGGCCAGCGAGGCGATTGTCACGCCCAACGGCGTGGCAGTGGAAGAAGATGGTCTGGGGTTCGTGATCACAAACGACCACAACACCAAGACTGGAACGTTCCGTAATCTGGAAATGCTGTCTGGAGGCGGAAGTCTCGCATACTGTCGATCTAACACAGGGAAATGCCATATCGCGGCTGACAGGGGATTCTCCATGGCTAACGGAATAGCCCATGACAAGAATGGCTACTACTATGTCGCTAACTCTGCGTCTGGGCTTATTACCGTTCATAAACTCGTCAATAACGAATTGATCCAGGTTGAATCAATCAATACCGGGTACCCAATGGATAACCTGTGGCTTGATGTGGATGGTAACCTTATTGCAGCTGCGTTCCCTGATTTAATTGGCCTTGTGAGATCTAGCATAGATCCATACAATTCTGTTGCCCCTGCTACTGTCCTCATGATCAATGACATTGCGAAGCAGTTGAAGACTTATGGAAGGAATGTCAAACTGTCAAAATTAGTGGAGGATAGAGATGCTAAAAGCCTTCCCAGCTCGACAGTCGCTGTGCATGATGCGAAGGGTCATAAGCTGTTTTTGGCGGGTATGTTCTCTCCATTTATCACAATTTGTGAACAACGTCCCTAGTTATCTATGCCCAAGAGCGAGCACTATCTTGGTCGATATGTTTCAGAAACCTTTTTGTACATAACTCTACAGGCAGACCACTCACTCACTCCGTTGGGCTGTGATAGGTGCAAGGGGAATGAACATTCATTAAGCGTTTCCTCGGGGCTGGGAGATTCGATGTCTCTATATATCCCTTCTTCCGAGAGGTGGTCGGGGGTAGGGTTTGTTCATAAAACCCGCCCAGTTACCCCCTTTGTGTAATAGACATCCTAGGTTCCCATGAATGACTCATACTCAATTCACTTTCTCAGGTGGCACATATAACAGACCAAAGAAAGCTGCCAGACTCTATCTGGAAGTAGAATGGGAAAGAAGAAGTCTTACTGGCTCGAAATCTTCAAAAAGTCACGGTATAGCTGCTCAGCTTATAGTTTAGATTCAGTGTTGGAGACATAATTCGATATTTTATTTCCATTGGGGGCTGAAGGTAACCATAAGCTGAATGGTGTCCCGGTTCTTGTTCTCATCTCTTATCTAGGGGGAGAGGTCACATTGCCTTCTTTTTTTAGTCCGCTTTGGATTGCATCGCCATTTCTGTCAGGGTTATTGAAAAGCAGACTCAACTCACTCGACAGACCGATACCGTCTAGGAAGCTGGTGAACTTCTTGAAGTGTGTATCAAAGTCAATACCTCACATAGTTAGCCAGGAAATATCGAGCTATAAGTAATGAGCACTTACCACCCTTAAAATTTGGTGAAGATAAGGTATTAGGAGCGTAGTGCATCTCGTCCATGAATTATTAGGGTTTAGGGATTTAGGGTTTATTAGGGTTTAGGGTTTATTAGGGTTTAGGGTTTA
>NW_020292164.1:0-11806 GCF_003184845.1 Aspergillus ibericus CBS 121593
GGCCATGACCACCGACGTAGAAGATGGCGTCAAAGTCATCGGCGTTGACGTCAGACAGCTTGACGGTGTTGGTCCAGAGGGATTCTTGCTCCTGGTGAAATTTGGATGACACGGGGTCGTCCTTGAACATCTCGACGGAGCCCGGGTCGAGAGGGGCCTTGCCGCCCTTGGGGGAGGCGATCACGAGCTCGGTCTTCTCGTGCAGGACGGCCCAGGGGTGCGCGAATTCAGGCTATAAGGTTAGTGGTTGTGCAGTGGTGGTGGTGGGGTGGTGGACGTACCAAGTACCAGCCCGTAGGCTTGTTGTTGGCATTGTGGTGGTCGTGGGAGGAGAGAACGACGAGGACCTTGGGAGCCATGTTGATGGATACTGATGAGGGTTGGATGGATGGAGAAGACTGAAGCGCTTGATAATCCTGAGGGTATAATTCTGGGTCAATGGGTATTTAAGTCGTGCCTGGCGGGGGTATCGAGTCTGGGTCTCGTCATGACATCAACTGGCCAAGCTTTGGTGGGATGGATGGATTCCTGGTTGCTATTGGCTGGCTGGTAGACAGATGACACTAGCCGGAAAGGGCTAGTGTCCGCTGATGCTTTCCATCACTCGGTGTTTTCGTCGGCAGCTTTCAGCAGCATTCGGTGGTTGTCTCTGATGTTCCATTGCAACTGAGGCCTGTCTGATATCTATGTTGAAGTTGCATCATCACAAGTCACAATTAACAGCATCAGGCAACTTGCACCAGTCTAGCTTCGCAGCGGTGCCGCGGTTAGCTGTCTTATCTCCGATCCTTGGCTGCTTACCGAAAATCTTCCTTGGCGAGAGATAGTTAGACTGAGACATGGATTCATCGAGTCGGCACGAAGCCAATTAGCGTCGCCATCAGCAGCGTACGATTCGAAGCACTTCTTTTCTGGTCTTTGCTGGTGCCGGTCGAGCGGATCGCTGGTGGGGCTTTGTCAGGGCCTATTGTTCCACCGATGCGTCTTGGAAACCAGTTCCGATTGCCATCTTTGGGCTGGGGGATGCTTGGCTGGTGAAGAAATAGTGCGATAGACTCATCTCGAGTTGTTGTACATTGTAAGTATCCAACAAGGCAGCTGGACAATGGTCAGTGCTTATGGGTCAATTCATCTACAGCGGATATATATTCCAGTAAACGGATCGCAGGAATCTATCACTCGAAGAATTACGCACTGGATTATGCTCTGAATAATGGCTGGCTCCATTCATATCTAGTGAGAATTACCTAGAGATTTGCATCTATCACAAATGAGCCAGAACCGCATCCGCGCCCGAAACCTGCACCAGTCAGCCATCACATCCCTAAACCACAGGCCAAAAAAACATACCTTAACCACCCCCCTCTCCGTCTCAATCTGCGCATACGTGACCTTACCATGATCAATGATAATAGCGAACCGTCCCGTACGACCCGCATTCGCCCAGCCGATAGAATTCGAGAAGCGCGCGTCGGGATCACTCAGAAACAGCTGTCCCCATTAGTTACCCACACACCACCCAACATAACCCCCACCCATAGGAGATAAACTCACAATATCATCCCCCTTCACATCATTCGCCTTCCCCCACGCACTCATCACATACGAATCATTCGACGCAATCACCGCCACCACTTGCACGCCCTTCTCTTTCAATTGGGGTAGGTTCTGGATGTACCCTGGGACATGGTTGATCGAGCAGGTGGGGGTGAATGCGCCTGTCAAACGCCTCATTTAGCAACTGCTCTTGATTCCTTCCAGCATGTATGACATAGTTAAGGGGAGGGGGGGACTACCTGGCACCGAAAACAAAACGACCTTCTTATCGGCCCATTCTTGGCTCGCGTTGTAGTTGATGGGGATGCCGCACGCCGTGATATCTCCGCTTTCTTCGGTCCAGGGGATGTACCTGTAAGTTCTTGTTAAATCTCATTTCAGGGGGAGGAGTGGGGGAGATTTACTGGAAGACTACGTCCGAGGGGAAGGAATCGCCGGGTTTGAGGGCCATTTTGTGTGGAGGGTATGGTGGGTGTGGGTGGGTGTAGGTGGTGATGTTGGTGATGGGTTGGATAGAACGCGGGGTAATCGGGAGGGGAATAAATAGGAGCTATGGAGCTGCTAGCAGGTAGTAGCTAGGAGTAAGCGCATGTCACCATCGATTTGTGGGTGGCGTCTTCAAGGTTCGGACTTCTGATAGCTGGCACTGCAGCCTGCAGCCGGCCTCGGAGGTCTCCGCGTTCCGCAGCGGCTCGGGTCGGCTGTCGGACGGAGGGGTTTTGATTATTTATTGCTTCCATTGGGTCTATTTATTTATTCATTGGTCTATTGAATCATGTCTATTCTATTTAAATGGCCCGGCGAAATTGCACCGGCACATCCACCTTCGCGCCTAGCTTCTTCGCCGCGTTCATCACCCATTCTGGCTCCCGCATGAACTGTCGCGCCATAAACACCAGATCGGCCACAGGCTCCGGGCCAGATACCGTGGCATTCGCGGCGTGAGCCTCATCAGCACCCTCGACCAGCCCCTTGGCCTGTTCGGCTTCCGTGATGAAGCCGACCGCACCCACCAGCGTCTTCGCACCGGTCGCACGGATGGCCTTGCGCACGGCCGAGGCCAGATCAATGTGGTAGTTGGTGTGCAGCTTAATCTTCTGGTCGCGGTGATTGCCGCCGGAGCTGACATCCACCAGATCGACCCCGAGTTCTGACAGCAAGGGCAGGAGCTGCAGCGAGCTCTCCAGCGTCCAAGTGCCCGATTCTTCCGCAACCGCCTGCCCGTCCAGCCACTCGGTCGCGCTGATGCGGAGGAACAACGGCGTACCGCTGGGAATGGCAGCACGGATGGCCGTCAGAACCTCGCGGAGCATGCGAGTGCGATTCTCAAAGCTGCCTCCGTAGGCATCCGTCCGCTTGTTGGTCACCGGGCTCAGGAACTGGTGGAGCAGGTATCCGTGGGCGGCGTGCACCTCAATCACATCGACACCGGCCCGGACGGCCGTCTCCGCGCCCTTGGCGAAGGCTTGTACCAGCTCCTGGATTTCCTCCACCGATAACGCCCGAGGCGTGCAGTATCCCGGTCCCCAGATATGTTCCTCCCCGCCACTCGGACCGACCACGTTGGACGGCCATCCTCCTACGCTCTCCTCGGCGATAATGGCGGGCTTCTTCGCTTCCGCAGCGACCCACGGGGGAGCCGCGCTGGCCTTGCGACCCGCGTGGGCCAGCTGGACGGCCACCTTGGCACCCTGGCTGTGGCAGAAGCGCACAACCCGCTGGAGACTCTTGAATTGTTCCGATTCGGGGGAATGGTCCCAGAGACCGGCATCGTTGGGCGAAATGCGACCGTTGGCCTGGACGGCTTGCGCCTCGACGAACACCAGGCCGGCGCCCTTGAGGGCAAACTGGCCCAGGTGGGCAATGTGGTAGTCGGTCAGGGCGCCGAGGAGGGGTGAGGAGGGGTCGCTTTCGGCCGAGTACATGCACATGGGCGACACGACGACGCGGTTCTTGAGGGTCACATCGCGAATCTGTAGGGGGCGAAACAGAGTGGGCGTGTCGGGGTCGGCGGGGTGGAGGGCGGCACCGCCATTGTTGGCGGGGGTGAAGTAGGGGGTGTGCTCGGATTGAATCACGCGGGGGGCTTGGTGAAGGGAACCCATGATGATGCCTGGAAGGGAAAGAATGAGGTCTGTTGCATACCAGACATGATGGCAATGCGATGCGATTTTATACTCGGGAGTGTTGGAGAGAAGGTTGCATTATTAATGGAACCGAAAGATGGTTGGGGTCACTGCTGACAAATGGCCGGATATCGGCAGTGAGAGACACTCTCTCACTGACAAGGAACTGATCACATCATTTGGTACAGGCACATCTACGACAGATTGGCCTTGATCTCCCTTAGCACCTTTTCAAACACCCCCGTGTCCGACGTCCAGAGGGTGTCGTGCTCGGTCCCTTTCTCGACCACCGAGTCAAAGCACACGGCACCCCGGAGATCGGCCTGCGCAAAACAGTCCTCAAAGTACTTCTGCCCCTTGGGTCCAATCATCCCATCCGACTCGGCAAAGAATACCTTGAGCTTCAAAGGCTGTTCGTTAGGATGACCTTCCCGGTATCGTTCTTCTGCCTGCACTAGCCCTTGGAGATACACCGGCAGGTCTTCGCAGGCTCCCCACAGCCCCGGCCCCTTCTTCAGGCAGATCACGGCCTCGTCGTTGAATCCGGAGGTATCCTCCTGACAGATGTACTCCATGGCCAAGCGGTCTAACACCTTGGCCGCCTCCTCGTCCATCCCGTACCCAGCGAGACAAGCCTCAGACCGACTGGGGCCTTCGGCGCGGGTGCTGGGAATGCTACTGGCCATGGCCGAGAAGACGGCCGCACTGGCGCTGAACGAGGGGGCGGCTTTTACGAAGAGATTCATCAGTTTATCGTATTGATGGAGAATTGCTTTGGGCAGCATCTGGGCCATCTTCAATGATAGAATGTCCGAGTGTTTGGGTTCAACCCATGGTCCTGTACCTGTCAGCGTTGCTTGGCATAGAATGCCTCAATTCCGGTTGTTGAGATACACGAACCCATCAAGACGGCCAGCGGCGTGTTTGGCCAGAGAAGATCCCGGCGCTGCGACAAGAGATTCAGGATGTAGATCGTGCCAGCACTGTGCGACAAAGGAATAACATGTGGGATGGACAGATGCTTCAACACCGCTGCCACTGCTTCCAGCCAGATGGTGACTCGTTTGGCTACCGGGACGGGGGTCGATCCGCCGATGCCAGGCCTACACTGTCAGCCTGGTGGATATATTTCAAGTAATAAGCGTACCGGTCGATGGATAGCATCCTGACTCCTAGCTTGTTGGCCAGGTAGTCTTTATGGTAGCACCACAGGCGAGAACCCCCCATGCCTGGAATGAGCAGGATAGTCGGGGTGGGGGTGCCATTCGTCGTCTGGGGCCCGATGTCCGCGTAGGTAACGGCCAGAGGGCCATGATCGGCTGCGGCAGGGAGGACAAGTCGCTGGTGGAAGCGCTTTTCCGCCGTGAACTCAAGCAGATGGGTGTGGTCCGACATGCTGCGCATTCGCATCTTCTGATGGTTGATGTTGATGCGGCGGATGTTAGTGCGGGGGCTGATTTAAATAACTACTGGGAACAGGCAGCAACACGACGCTTGCACTTCTCTATAGGCTTACGCCGAATTCTTTGTTCATGTCACACGCCATTAATTTCCTTGATATACCTAGGGCTATGCACCCTGCATCACTCGGCCGGAAACACCCTCCTGCCCTCAAACCACGTCTCCAACACGGTCGCGCCCTGAAACTCCCCCTGGCTCAAATCCCGATCCACCAGAATGAAATTGGCCTTCTTGCCCACCTCCAAACTGCCCGTCCGGTGCTGCGCCCCAACCGCCTCCGCCCCGCTGAGAGTCAACACCCGACACAGGATCTCCCCGCCTCGCTGCATCGCCGTCTCCCCTACCGCGAGCCGTCGACTCTTCCCGCCAGGTAAATACCGCACCCGCTTCACAATCGCCGCCAAGGCATCGAACAACGATGGCGTCTCGGGTAACATCCAGTCTGACCCGATGGTCATGAGTGCGCCCGTGGCGAGTACCCCGTTAAAGGCCCATTTGTTCAGCTCGGGATACTCGTCCACCACGTCGTGATGGAAGATGGCCGGTGACATTTCCGCCGTCACCCGCAACGGAGCGAACCGCGCGATGTCATCTGCATCTGCCATTAGCTAGCTTCCCTCACATCCGGGGAAATACATACCAGCATGCACCGCATTACAATGCGCCAGTTCATGTCGCGGACCAGCCGGATTCCTCGCCCGTACCCGGGCAATCACATCAAGCGCCTGTCGCGCCGAGCCTTCCCCTGCAACATGCAGCTTGCAGGTCATGCCCCGACTATCGTATTTCTTGACAGCCTCAAACAGAAACTCCGCATCTAGCGCTAGATGCGTGGGAATCGGTCTCCCATTCGCATCCAGATCCGCCTGCGTGAATTCAGGCGGAAGAGGAGCCCCGTCTAGCCAGAACTTGACAAATTGCGTATGGACATGTTTGCTGCGGAATCCCTCGGCCACGTCCAATAACCCGGCTAGACTGTCCTGCGGTTCCATGGCGAAGTATACCGGAGCGGACACGATGTGCGTGTAGATGTCCATATCAAGACGGTTCTCCTGCTCTAGTTCCCGGACGGCGTGGAGGTACAGGGTATTAGCGGACGCTTCCTGGCAGGAAGTGATTCCGTATCGATGACAGATGGACGTGGCTTGATGAATGGCCCGTTTCACATGTGCCAACGGGGGGATAGGGAGGCAGTCGAACACCGCCGTCATGGCATTCTCGACGACTTCACCCGTCAGTTTCCCATCGCTGCGCCGCACGTAATATCCGCCTTCGGGATCGGGAGCACCATTGGGATCGATCCCCGCGCGGAGAAGTCCCTCCGTGTTTAGCAGAATCCGATGACACGACACTTCGCGGATGAGCACGGGCTTGTTTTGGTATCGCTCGTCGAGGTATTTCCGGTCCGGAATGCCATCGGGGAAGTGGCTGGCCTGGTAGAAGTTTCCGATCAGCCAGTCGCCCGTGACGTTGGCGAAGGCGCAGGCGCAGGCGCTGTGAGCGAGTCGGGAGGGGAGGTTGTCGGGGGTGGAGTTGAAGCCAATCCGGGCTTCGTTCAGGGCTTGGAGACCCGCGATGAGTAGATGGGTGTGGGCGTCGTGAATGCCGGGCATGACGAAGCGCTGGCGGAGGTCATATTGGACGAGACCGCGCGAGGCGGCGATCTTCAGAATGGCTTTGTTGCTCCCGATGTGGTCGATGATGCCGGTCGGGGAGACGATGAAGGCTTCTGCCCAGGGCTGGTTCTCGTTGATGGTGTAGATCCGGCCGTTGTGGAAGGCGAGGGCGTTGCTGGGGTCTATCGATGAGTAGACGCGCATTGTGAGAGCGGGAAACTCAATTCAGGGGATATCTCTGCAGCTGTCGGTTTTTATAGCTGGACGATGTTGAGATGAGCTGTCTATTGGAGATAGACCTGTCATACCCAACAAACGACCAGTCATACTGACCGGTCTTCTGCATCCTCATAGGGCTTGGCTCGAACCTCCACACTGGCAGTCTAGATCCTCGCCCAGCTGGTGCTATCACTAGTTCAGCCTCCCGTCGAAACCCTGGGTACCACCCACGTCAACTGAACCTGACTATTCTACTCCCCTGCGACCACACGATACCCGGTGGGAGTGGGTTAGGTTAGAACATCGCGCGGTGTGGTGATTTTGTGGATATGCTGGTGAAGAAGGAGAAATGTGAGGTGTGTGATGACCACCTTGATAGATTTCGGAAGTTGGAGACTCAAACGTTATCGTAAAGAGGATACTATGTCTATAACTGAGTCGGGAAGCTTCAAACAAAACGATTCCATCAAAATTACCAGTCACAATCACCGTATAAGTAGCGAGCCCAGACAGCCAACTTATAGTCCCTTATTAGACTATGAGGAATCAGGCAGATACTCCGCGAAGGTCCGCATCTTATCAGATCGGTTTCGATCATCGTAAAAGTACCTCCGGGTCTGGGTGGAATGGATACCAGAGGTCATTGTTCCGTTTTGTTTAGAAAGGGCGTGGACTTGGCTGAAATGGATTCATTGATTGGTCGAGAGAATGCAAGGCCACTGGTTCCAGGTTGTATCGGAGCCGAAGCCGGGACGCAAGAGTAGGTTTAGTGGATGGCATGAATATGATTATATAGGGGAAAGTTGATTTTCTGGGTTGCTGGGATGTCTCTACTGTTGTACGAGGTCGTGAAAGATATGGATTACCTTTACGAGGGTATGATATACGGAATTGCAAGCAATGAAAAGTAACCGTTGATTCACAGAGCCTTGGTAATATACTAACTGCTAATTCTCAACCCCTGGCAGCAAACATCACCTACCCCCTCTGCATCCCCTACCAGGTTTTGAGTAAGTAGGCCATACGGAGTAAGACCAAGTTGAGTAAAGTCAAGCATCATCAGAGCGTCTACGACGGCAGTGGCCGTAGCGCTGAAATATTCAGTCATGGTCCTTTTCGGATATGGCATGTTATACGCACCTCACCGCGTTGACGGTAGCAATCATGGCAACGTTCCCCGCGACGACACTCCCAGTCATATTCGCAGCGTTCGCCACAGTAGTCGATCTATGTCATTCAAGGATTAGGTAGAGCAAGTAAATAGGGGGCAGGGGCTTACGCCGAGAGTTCCGTCAGTGACCTTGGTGGATCCAATGTCGGCGGTGTTTTGCTCCGAAGTGGCGCCCATGGCGAGGCCAAGAAGGGCCATGACGATCAAGCTGAGCTTCATGGTGCTGTGTTTTCATCGTTAGTGTTTATCTCTGGGGTGGTGGAAGGGAAACGTGCTTGGAGTTGTCCGGCGATTTAGCTGTATGCAATGAAGTGAGTCTGTCGCGATTGATGTCGAGGATGATGCCTTGGAGGGCGCGTCGGAGGCCTCTATTTATGCTTGTCGTTGAGGATTGTTATTGACTATGCATCGTCGACTCAGAACTCATGACTATCTGTGCTACTGCTCGACGGAGACTTCTAGTATACAGCTATTGAGTAGGTTTCGGAGGGTATACAATATCGCAATATATGTCCCAGCCGATGCTACCCTCATTGCAGGCATTCGGTCTGGTTGGTTCAGGAACCGCCGATGCCAAGCAGCACCGGGTCGGCGCCGTCAATGCAAAGTAGGGGGTGTTACACTGCCCGGCCGCCATCCCAGATATAAGGTTGGTGCAACCTGCGAGGGAACTAGTTCAGCCCGCTGCGGGATGCCGCAGGTCGGATGACAACATACGCTGGGTTGCATCGATGCTGCTGGTTCAATCAATCAGTCTACACCTGTCGCTCAGCCAGTTCCTGTTTCACTATCCAACCGTGCAGAATCACTGCAATATGATGATACAGAGGCAAGTTGGTAGGCGCTGTGACGAAGACTCGGTGTATTGGCAGCCCCTATGACCCGCCAACAAGCCAGTGACACAGTCTAGCGCTTATTCTCGCTCGTCAAGCCAGATTCTTCAATCGCTGCCAAGATGTAAGCTTATAATGAAGGCATCCTGACAGCTGACCTGTCATGGATCGGTCGGGTAGAATGGCATGACTCCGGCGAATAAATTCGATGTTGATGCTAGGGCATTGGCATCCAATGAGGTACCTCGTTGCTGCCAATCGGATCGCTGGAGACCACTGACGGCTGACTGATACTAGCCAATGCTCCGAACCGAGACTGGAGAAATACAGTCAAAGTGGCCCAGATTCGACGGAAGGAAGGCCAACTGTGGGATTGCTGGTCAGATCTGGTCTTGGAGTAGATTGTCTGTAAAACTATTCGTCTGACCACTTCGCCCTACTCTCGTACCAGAGTTAGCAATGTTGCTATTTTGGGCAGTGGCTGCAACTAGGAAGTTTATCTGACGCCTATAGGTAGACTGGACTTGCCGAGAAGCTCGGAGGTGGGATGGCTGTCTGATTTCGATGATGCAGAGGGCAGTTTCCCTCCAGTCAGGGAAGGTAGGATGCGGGGGTTCAGCCAGCAGCGTCTATCAATTTTCAGCTACCCAATTCTTACACTCTTTGACGGCGACCATCCGAGGATCTCTCAATGCCTGATGGGATGAGCACAACGAACAAGCTTATTCTCCGGCTGCGGATCCATAAATCACGACATCCAAGGTTACATCGCCGCAGACTCGGGCATCCAGCCAGCCATGGCCAATGCTCCCACAATGACCCACCGCCGGATCGTGGTCCTGTCTGTTCTTATCGACTGAACGGAAGCTTGATGCAGACCCGAGTTTGGCTCAACCCACGCAATGCTGACCGCGAACGGGAATCGACTTCCTCCATGACGCCCCTTGACGTCGACCATCAACCACTCCGCAACCATGTGGCATGGATGCAGACCTACTCTTCTACAAGTTCAGGGAGGAACTTGAACAGACAAACAATACACCCGATCGCTAGAGCTTCACAAACATGACTGCTGTGAAACTGCTGCAGCCCCTGCCGGTGGCATCGCCTCGTCCAGTTGTGTCGAGCAGGCCGGTGACACTCGACTATACCTTGCGCGATCTCTATGCATTGGACAGCGATACCCCCCAAGACATCACCCTGGCCTTTGAATTCCCATGCAAGTTCCCTCGAGACCAGATCCCGCATTCTTCGGCCGTACAGTTTCTGTACGCCTCCAGTTTCCCCGGAACGGATTCAGAGGAGGAGATCCTGAATCTGTTAAAACGCGGTATCGCTCAGCGAAATTCGTTCCTGGCCGGCCGTTCATCCGTCATTATGGTGGACCTGAGCGGCAACGGAGGGGACGATCTCGACGCCATCGTGAACGCGTCCCAGGAAGATGTCCTTGGAGTCTACGACCAACTTGGTCCGGATCAGCGACCGAACGTACAATTCATCCGAAACTTGCACGAGGCCAGCTGGTCCCGGATTCCCCCACCGCCGTGGTGATCCCACAGGACTGTCTGTGTCATTTCGATCCGGTTTTGGATCCCAACGTCCACTACGAGATCCTCTCCAAACGCTGGCTCGCCCGGTGTGGTGTGCCGACCCCGAAATCCAGGGTCATCGACCCACTCCCGATGCAGGGCTGGGGGGGCGGCCAGGATGCGGAGATCCGACGGATGCTGCGTGCGGTGCAGGTACAGGAACTCCCATTTGTGGTGAAGGTGTCCATTGCTACGTCTGGTCGGGGAACATACGTCGTCCGCAGCGAATCGGATAGAGAATCTACGTGCAACGAGCTCCACGGGTTTCTCCAAGACACCCTCGGTAAGGTCCACGAACAAAATGAGCGACTGTACCCGGCCAGTTTCGTGATCCAGGAACTGGTACCCGGGGAAGCTCACGGGGTGACATTCTTCGTTACGAAACGAGGACGCGTTATTTATCTTGCGACATCTCAACAACAGTTCGACCTTGACGGACACTGGCAGGGCGCACGCGTCTCGTATCTTTTAGAGCCGGCCTTTCAGAATCGGTACCGGAGTACACTCGAGACACTAGGCAGGGAGTTACACAAGAAGGGGTACTACGGGCCCGCGGGGGCTGATATCATGACGGATCAACATGGGAAGCAGGCGATCGTGGACGTCAATCCGCGGGTCACTGGGTCGTATCCGTTTGGGCTGCTCAAGACGCATTTCATGCAGCGGGGGCTGTTCGAGGCGGCGATTCTCTCGCCATTGGTCCTGCGATGCACGCGGAGTACGTTTGAGAGCCAGTTTACGGGAGAGATCATGGACGGGAGGATGATCATCAACTCGTGGGTGCATGATTGCAAGCGAGAGTCCAGCTGGGCGGCCGTGACCGTGGGTGCAGAGGATGCTGTGCAGCTGAACCGGTTGATGCGGATTCTGGAAACGTTTGTCAAGACGGGGGCGTATTCCGTCGTTGCGGAACTATAATATTAGAATATACCGTTCTTCTATTGTGGTATGCATTTGCCTCGGCAGTTTAGAATATACCACAGCACAACCATCCTGATCCTGATCCACGAGTATCCTCCTCACTCCACCTCTTCTCATCCCACTCACCTTCATCATCCTCACTTGCATCCGGCTCATCTCGATACCTCCCCATGTCCACCTGTATCCCCTTGATCCACTCCACCTCCAACTCAAACGCGCCCTCCTGCTCCCCAAAGAAACTATACTCATCAGCCCAATCCAAACCCAACCTATCCCACGCTCCCCCATTCAACAAACCAACAAGAGAAAAAAA